>NC_069505.1:539323052-539410552 GCF_027579735.1 Bombina bombina | reverse complement strand
ACAAATTATGTCTGGAGCGTATCTGCCCTCGGCCGAAATCGGAACATTCTGTTCTTTATTTATTACATTCTTTTGCTTCTTTTTCAATAAACAGTTTACATGAGAGAAACAAACTTTTCTAAAATATATGATCTAGGAAATTAATTTGCCGTCACAAATTATTTTACTGCAGTTTTTAGATTTGATATAGGAAATGAATTTGCAATTGCTTACTTATTTGTGCAGTCTAAAAATTGGTGACACTTTGAATTACATAGATAGATTTGATATATATTTTCCCAGACAGAGAATTTCAAGACGTGCGGGCTGAGACCCATGGTAAGGTTCCCAGAGGCAGTTGTGGTGCCCGAGGCTCTGATTAGAACAGAGCACTCTGGAGCGTATCTGCCCTCGGCCGAAATTGGAACATTCTTCGGCTTCTTTTTCAATAAACAGTTTACATGAGAGAAACAAACTTTTCTCACTTTAACTACACGGAAGCAGTTAATGTGCACATTACCTAGGTAAAGTGCAGATTCTGCACTTTAACTGAGCAAATCAGTTAATCTGCAGATTAACTAGGTAATGTGCACATTAACTGTTTCTGCACTTTAACTGTAACATATATACAGTCATATATAATAAACACATAAAAACATTAATATGTATGTACAGATATTTAGACACACACACATATATATATTTATCCCTTTTCCATTAAGTAGATGAAAAGATGACAAAACATATTTATGCAATATTCATATTTAATAAAGATTTTAACTATGTATTTACTGTAAATATTTCACATTTACTAATGCGAATATGCTATGTTGTATGCACGATGGGTGTTTGTTTTTCAACAAATTTTTTCTCCATTGACATAAATGGGGGATGCGAAAAAACGGTGGAGTTTGCATGATCTTGGGTGTTAGTTTTTTTCTTCCACTTTTTTTTGCCATTGATCTCGATGGGAGAAAACATGCACGCTGAAAATTAAGTTTGTTTTTCGCGCTATTCTGGTTAACGCTAATACAAAATACGTTTCTTAGTAACTTGTAATACCAATGCAAAACACCGCAAGCACAAAAATGAAAATCCAAGCAGAGTTTTCACTTACGCAAAAAAAAAACTTTTAATTTAGCGCTTATTTTCTTTTCTTTAAATAAGATAATATTATGTTTATATTTTATAGCCAGCTATTTTGTTTAATCATCTAATTTCAAGCACATGTATGTGTGTGTGTGTATATATATATATATATATATATATATAAAGAATATATATCTATAAAGAATATATATATATATAAAATATATATCTATAAAGAATATATATATATCCTATATTATAAAAGGCAAGTGTTTGTCTGAAGCCGTCATGCGCAGTACAGACAAACACTTGGCCTTAGAAAGCACACAGCTGATCGCACGCGCACCCACCCAACCTCGCACGCGCACCCCTGCAAGTGAAAACAGCAGCGCGAGGACCGGGCAAGTGAAAGAGCACAGCTGATCGCACGCGCACCCCTGCAGATGAAAACAGCAGCGCAAGGACCGGGCAAGTGAAAGAGAGAGAGAGAGAGAGACTAGTATATATATATTTATATATAAAGTATATATATATATATATATATATATATATATATATATATATACTGTATATACGTATATATATATATATAGTGACAATAAGGGGGACAAATATATGTTCACTAAGTCCAGACAAACAGGATTTTTTTAAACATTCAGACACACACAATAGTTTACTAGTCTTAGTCAGTTGGGACACATTTTAAAGAGAGGAAAAAAACAGATTTTTTACCAATTCATTGCAAATTCTTACTTGCCTGGGTCTAGTGAACTGTGTTAGATGTAATTGTAACTTAGGTTAGGGTTTATTTTACAGGTAAATGTGTCTTTATTTTAACTAGGTAGCTATTAAATAGTTAATAACTATTTAATAACTATTGTACCAAGTTAAAATAAATACAAAGTTGCCTGTAAAATAAAAATAAATCCTAAGCTAGCTACAATGTAACTATTAGTATAGGGTTTATTTTTTAGGTAAGTATTTAGTTTTAAATAGGAATAATTTAGTTAATTGTAGTAATTTTATTTAGATTTATTTAAATTATATTTAAGTTAGGGGGTGTTAGGGTTAGGGTTAGACTTAAATTTAGGGGTTAATAACTTTAATATAGTGGCAACGACGTTGGGGTGGCAGATTAGGGGTTAATAAGTGTAGGTAAATTGCAGCGACATTGGGGGTGGCAGATTAGGGGTTAATAAATATAATGTAGGGTTCGGCAATGTTGGGGGCAGCAGATTAGGGGTTCATAAGTATAATGAAGGTGGCAGCGGTGTCCGGACCGGCAGATTAGGGGTTAATAATATAATGCAGGTGTCAGCGATGTCAGGAGTGGCAGATTAGGGGTTAATAAGTGTAAGATTAGGGGTGTTTAGACTCGGGTTCATGTTAGGGTGTTAGGAGAAGACATAAAAAGTGTTTCCCCATAGGAATCAATGGGGCTGCGTTAGGAGCTTTATGCTGCTTTTTTGCAGGTGTTAGGTTTTTTTCCAGCCGGCTCTCCCCCATTGATTCCTATAGGGAAATCGTGCACAAGCACGTTTTGCCAGCTCACTGCTACCGTAAGCAGCGCTGGTATTGAGGTGAGATTTGGAGCTAAATTTTGCTCTCCGCTCACTTTTCTGCGGCTAATGCTGGGTTTGTAAAAACCCGTAATACCAGCGTTGTCTGTAGGTGAGTGGTGAGGGAAAACTGCTCGTTAGCACCGCACACCATTACCGACAAAACTCGTAATCTAGGTGAAAGTGTTTAATGTCCCTTTAATTTGTGTATAAGCTTCATAGTTTAAAATCTTCACAACAGATTATGTAAACTGTATATCAGCATCCATAGTGCTTCCTGTAAGAGAGAGAATCTCACCGACAGCGGCAAGACTGTCGCTATCTCTGCGTCTCACTGTCAACTGGGGTAGAGTACGAAGTTTTCATACCACAAATGCATTTCTAAAGTAGAACATAAATGTTTTTAATGGTGTTGCATGGGTTCAAATTTGAAAACCTCACTGAACACGAATGTAAAGGTTTTCTAATTGATTGGAATAGATCACACTGTATCAAATAATTAAAATAACAACAAAAAAGGTCCATTGTTATAGAAAAGGATCCAAAGGGGTCGATTTATCAAACGCATCGCCATCCTTCAATTCCCTATGACTGCAAGTTCTCACAAGAGAACCTGAAGTGCGTATTTATGAAGCAGTGGTCAACAGGGATGTTCATGTATGAGTTCTTAAAGGGACATAAAACAGGTTGAGATAGAGACAAAATATAATAATATGTACTTTACTTTACCTGCAAATTTATACTGCAGTGCTTCACCATTAACCCATTTTTTTTAATTTCTGAATTGTAAAGCTCTAACTCCCCCCACACATTTCCTTCTATGGCTGTATATATATCTATTGCTCTTTTGGTGAAATGCAAAAGTGAATAGGGATTATCTGATGGAGCTGCCTAGAGGCTGAAATACAAAAGTTGAAATACAATGGCTGTGTCTAAACACTGATAAGGGGGAGGGGTGGAGTTGGTTTCTTAAGACAGCTTAGCTATGTAATTTTCCTTATTTTTTAAAAAAATATTTTAAAATACTTGCCAGCAATTTTTAAACATTTTTTTTATGCAAACTATTTTTAATTAATTAGCCCTTTTAGGATATGCACAAATCTCAACCTGTTTTATGTCCCTTTAAGAGCAGACATTGAGTATCACTATGGCAACGGTGTTATCCGAAAAACATCAGATGGTTGAACCATGTTAGCTAACACTATGGGGATATCTATCAAGCCGTCAACTTTGTTGAATTCGACGGCACCAATATGCTTGCTTAACATCGCTTAACATTGCGGCTGAGGACCTGAATACACTCTCCATATTTATAAAAAAAGACAGCAAAAAGACGCGCACCAAGTACAAAGCGATGAGCCACTCCCGGACCCTGCCGCCACCTAAATAAATGTATTAACCCCTATCCCACCGCTCACGGACCCCACCACCACCTAAATAAATGTATTAACCCCTATCCCGCCACTCCTGGACCCCACCGCCACTAAATAAACATATTAACCCCTAAACCCCTAAACCTCTGGCCTCCCACATTAGGAATCATTGGGAGTATGAAAGCAGCAAAATCTTATGTTCGATGCTGCCAGATATCCCATTGATTTCTATGGTAGAAAACCCCCCCTAATCTGCCACCCCGACATCGCAGTCACATACATAATGTTATTAACCCCTATTCCGCCACTCTCTGCCCCCGCCGCAACCTAAATAAAAGTATTAGCTCCTATCCCGCTGCTCCCGGACCCCGCCACCACTAAATAAACGTATTTTTTTTTTTATTCTTTTTTTTTATTTATTTATTTATAGTTCAACAGTATAACAAAATTGTCAAAAACATAACTCCAAAAATAATTATATGGCATTGATTTACAACAAAATCAGAAGTTTCTAATCACTTCTCAAAGTATTGTTTTAAAGAAATAATACATAAATCTTTCTCTTAACAATATTACTAGTGCATAGCTCAATTCCTCCAATCTCCTCTTGTTGAATTCTTATACTGTTGACTGTTTTATTGATTTTTATACCACCACCCAAAGAAAAAAAACATACCCACACAGAAAGGAAAAAAAAAAAAAGGCTCTCTCCCTCCTCCGTAACTCTTATTTTTGTCAGAATAGTAGGTTTATTTGTAGTTGATAGTTAAAAACAAATAGTCCCCCTGAATGGTGCCTTAAACTGCCTCTGATTTTCTTCTGGTAGTTCAGAAATAATGTTTTTCCATTTTTTTAAGAAATTATTTATACAGGCTTCAGAGTTATTTGACATATCAAATTGTTCCACTATGGCTTGGTTATATAATTTTTGTTGAAGTTCTCTCAAGTTGGGTGCTTTATTAGATTTCCAATATTTTAGGATTAACAATCTACCTATAATGATTATACTATTCAACTGAAGTAAATTCTCAAAACAAGTATTATAGAAAAAAAAAATTGTTTCTTCTGTCATTTGTATATTAGTCAGGTTGATCTTATTAAACCAGGCGTTGACCTTGAGCCAGAACTTTTTGATCTTAGGACATTCTCAGAATGAATGATATAGATTTGTTCTTGGCCTTTTACATTTGGGACAGCAAATTCCTATTTCTGACCATCTAGCCTTTACGGCCGGGGTAATGTAGGCTTTATTAATAAGTTTTGTGTGAGTTTCTCTCCACGAGATAGATATTGTTGCTAGGTCTAGAGCTTTGAAACTTTCTTTAATTTTTCTGGATTGGTTTGCCAACTACTTTCTAAAAGATGTAGATTTTTTATACCCAGTAATGTCATAACTGTCTTGTAAAACGTAGATATTGCTTATTTACCATCCCTAAATAAATTTAATAGTGATTCTAGAGTATCAGGCATTACTACAATCAAATTATTAGAGATTAATTGCTGTAAGTAATGGCGCGCTTGTAGATACGCATAAAATTCATTGTTTCTTAGACCAAATTCCTGTTTTAAAGTGTCAAATCTTTTACAACTTCTTGTATTAACCCCTTAATGACCGAGGACGTACAGGGTACGTCCTCAAAAAAAAGGCAGTTAATGCCTGAGGACGTACCCTGCACGTCCTCGGTGTGGAAAGCAGCTGGAAGCGATCCTGCTCGCTTCCAGCTGCTTTCCGGTTATTGCAGTGATGCCTCGATATGGAGGCATCCTGCAATAACCATACATGGCCATCCGATGCAGAGAGAGCCACTCTGTGGCCCTCTCTGCACCGGACATCGATGGCCGGTATCGTTGGTGGGTGGGAGCCGAATTGGGAGGCGGGTGGGCGGCCATCGGTGTTGCGCGTGACGTCACGGGGGGCGGGATCGGGATCGGGACCGTCGGGGGCGCGCACGGGCGCGCGCGCGTGCACGGGGGGTGGCGGGCGGGCGCGTGCACGGGGCGGGAGCGGGTGGGAACCGCTACACTACAGAAAAGTTAAAAAGTAAAAGTAAAAAAAAAATGTAATAAACTTTATTTTAAAAACCATCTAAGGGATCTGGAAGGGGTGGGGGTTGGTCTTGGGGGGGGGGAAAGCTACACTACAGAAAAGGGACATATTTTATTTAAAAAAAAGCTTTTTTTCACTAAACTGGGTACTGGCAGACAGCTGCCAGTACCCAAGATGGCGCACATTAAGTCAGAGGGGGAGGGTTAGAGAGCTGTTTAGTGGGGGATCAGTGAGGTTGGGGGCTAAGGGGGATCCCTACACAGAAGCATATGTAAATATGCTAACAAAAAATGCACAAAAAAGCCCAAATATACCTTTTATTTTAGTACTGGCAGAGTTTCTGCCAGTACTTAAGATGGCGGGGACATTTGTGGGGTAGGGGAGGGAAGAGAGATGTTTGGGAGGGATCAGGGGGTCTGATGTTTCAGGTGGGAGGCTGATCTTTACACTAAAGCTAAAATTAACCCTGCAAGCTCCCTACAAGCTACCTAATTGACCCCTTCACTGCTAGCCATAATACACGTGTGATGCGCAGCGCCATTTAGCAGCATTCTAATTACCAAAAAGCAACTCCAAAGTCATATATGTCTGCTATTTCTGAACAAAGGGGATCCCAGAGAAGCATTTACAACCATTTGTGCCATAATTGCACAAGCTGTTTGTAAATTATTTCAGTGAGAAACCTAAAATTATGAAAAATTTTACGTTTTTTTTAATTTGATCGCATTTGGCGGTGAAATGGTGGCATGAAATATACCAAAATGGGCCTAGATCAATACTTGGGGTTGTCTACTACACTACACTAAAACTAAAATTACCCCAAAAAGCTCCTTACATGCTCCCTAATTAACCCCTTCACTGCTGGGCATAATACACGTGTGGTGCGCAGTGGCATTTAGCGGCCTTCTAATTACCAAAAAGCAATGCCAAAGCCATATATGTCTGCTATTTCTGAACAAAGGGGATCCCAGAGAAGAATTTACAACCATTTATGCCATAATTGCACAAGCAGTATGTAAATAATTTCAGTGAGAAACTGAAAGTTTGTGAAAAAATTTGTGAAAAAGTGAACAATTTTTTGTATTTGATCGCATTTGGCGGTGAAATGGTGGCATGAAATATACCAAAATGGGCCTAGATCAATAATTTGGGATGTCTTCTAAAAAAAAATATATACATGTCAATGGATATTCAGGGATTCCTGAAAGATATTAGTGTTCTAATGTAACTAGCGTTAATTTTGAAAAAAAATGGTTTGAAAATAGCAAAGTGCTACTTGTATTTATGGCCCTATAAGTTACAAAAAAAGCAAAGAAGATGTAAACATTGGGTATTTCTAAACTCAGGACAAAATTTAGAAACAATTTAGCATGGGTGTTTTTTGGTGGTTGTAGATATGTAACAGATTTTGGGGTTCAAAGTTAGAAAAAGTGTGTTTTTTTCCATTTTTCCTCATATTTTATAATTTTTTTTATAGTAAATGATAAGATATGATGAAAATAATGGTATTTTTAGAAAGTCCATTTAATGGCGAGAAAAACGGTATATAATATGTGTGGGTACAGTAAATGAGTAAGAGGAAAATTTCAGCTAAACACAAACACCGCAGAAATGTAAAAATAGCCTTGGTCCCAAACGGACAGAAAATGGAAAAGTGCTCTGGTCACTAAGGGGTTAAAGTCCAGCAATTGGTGTATATTTTTAAGCCCTTTTACTGACCAATCAATAAATACCTTGGAATTTAATGCTGGTGTAAAACAAGGATTACCTACAAAAGGTAAGTATTCTGAATATATAAAGTCAAAGTTCACGAGCTTAGTTAATTTTTTCCAGGCTGCTATAACATTATGTATTATTTTTAATTGTTTTATTTTTGCTGGTAATTTATCTACATAGGAATGTAATAAGGCTACCAGAGAATAAGGAAAACACAGTGTTTCTTCTATTGCTATGGGGGAATAGTAATTTACTCTTGTTATCCAATCTAATGCTATTTTACCAATACAAATTAAATTATATATTTCTAAATCTGGCATAGCAAGGCCCCCATGGAATCTATCAAGACATAATTTTCTATGGTTGAAACCCCCCCTAATCTGCCACCCCGACATCGCCGTCACATACATAATGTTATTAACCCCTATTCCGCCACTCTCTGCCCCCGCCGCAACCTAAATAAAAGTATTAGCTCCTATCCCGCTGCTCCCGGACCCCGCCACCACTAAATAAACGTATTAACCCCATAAACCTCTGGCCTCCCACATTACTACCACTAACTACACCTATTGACGTCTAAACTGCCAGCCCCCCACATCGCCATAAACTAAATTAAGATATTTACCCCTAAACCTAACAATCCACTAACTTTAAATTAAAATTACCACATCCCTATCTTAAAATAAATTTAAACTTACCTGTAGAATTAAAAAAACTATTTTTAAACTATTAATTAACCTTTCCTAACTATTATACTACACTTAAATAAAACTACCAATTAAATTAACTAAATTACATATTTTAAAAAAGCCTAACCCTACTCAAATTATTTAAATCTACTATTTAACCTTATTAAAAATTACTAAACTACAAAAAAATAAACGCTAAGTTACAAAATATAAAAAACACTAAGTTACGGAAAAAAAAACACATTATCAAAAATAAAAAAGAATTACACCTAATCTAATAGCCCTATCAAAATAAAAAAGTCCCCCAAAAATAAAAAAAAACCCTAGCCTACACTAAACTACCGATGGCCAATCATTGGCTGATTGGAACAGCCAATAGGATTTTAGCAGCTCTAATCCTATTGGCTGATTGAAATCTTTCAGCCAATAGGAATGCAAGGGACACCATCTTGGATGACGTCACTTGCATTCAAGTTCCAGTTTACGGCAGCAACTGTATTGAAGAGGAGCTCTGCGCCCGATGTCTTCAGGATGGACTCGCTCCACGTCGGATGGATGAAGATAGAAGATGCCGTCTGGATGAAGACTTCGTCGGATGGATGAAGATGGAAGAGGCCGCCATGATGAAGACTTCTTGCCGCCCGGATGAAGACTTCTTGCTGGCTGGATGGATCCTTCAAAGGGAACTTCAAGAACTGTTAGTGGATCATCAGGGGTTAGTGTTAAGTTTTTGGGTGGGTTTTATTTTTAGAGTAGGGTCTGGGCAGTAAAAGAGTTAAATGCCCTTTTAAGGGCAATGCCCATACAAATGCCCTTTTCAGGGCAATGGGGAGCTTAGATTGTTTTATATAGGGTTTTTATTTGGGGAGTTGGTTGTGGGGGTGGTGGGTTTTACTGTTGGGTGGTGGTTGTATATTTGTTTACAGGTAAAAGAGCTGATTTCTTTGGGGCAATGCCCCACAAAAGGCCCTTTTAAGGGCCATTGGTAGTTTAGTGTAGGCTAGGGTTTTTTATTTTGGGGGGGGCTTTTTTATTTTGATAGGGCTATTAGATTAGGTGTAATTCTTTTTTATTTTTGATAGTGTTTTGTTTCGTAATTTAGTGTTTTTTATTTTTTGTAACTTAATGTTTATTTATTTGTAGTTAAGTAATTTTTAATAAGGTTAAATAGTAGATTTAAATAATTTGAGTAGGTTTAGGCTTTTTTTAAATATGTAATTTAGTTAATTTAATTGGTAGTTTAATTAAGTGTAGTATAATAGTTAGGGTAGGTTAATTAATAGTTTAAAAATAGTTTATTTTAATTCTACAGGTAAGTTTAAATTTATTTTAAGATAGGGATGTGGTAATTTTAATTTAAAGTTAGTGGATTGTTAGGTTTAGGGGTTAATAGCTTAATTTAGTTTATGGCAATGTGGGGGGCTGTCGGTTTAGGGGTTAATAGGTTTAGTTAGTGGTAGTGATGTGGGAGGCCAGAGGTTTAGGGGTTAATACGTTTATTTAGTGGTGGCGGGTCCTGGAGCAGCGGTATAGGAGCTAATACTTTTATTTAGGTTGCGGCGGGGGCAGAGAGTGGCGGAATAGGGGTTAATAACATTATGTAGGTGGTGGCTATGTCGGGGTGGCAGATTAGGGGGGGTTTTCTACCATAGAAATCAATGGGATATCTGGCAGCATCGAACATAAGATTTTGCTGCTTTCATACTCCCATTGATTCCTATGGTATCTGCGGGCTCCAGGGTGGTGGATTGAAAACCAGGTATGCTGGGCCGGAATAGCCGTGAGCGTATCTGTTAACTATTTGATAACTTTTAAAAAGTGTCAAATAATGCCGAATGTACAAGTGTACATTTTTAATGACTTAAGCATCGATCTGTGTCGGATTGAGACTGGCGGTTCGTATGTTAAGTCACAGATTTCGAATTTTGCCGGTCTGTAGGTTTTGATAACTAGGTCGGATCAAGCTTGCAACAAGTACGCTGCGGAAATCCAGCGTATTTGCAGTTGACGACTTGATAGATATCCCCCTATGACTTTTTTTTAACATTCTGTCCATGTTCTCCTAAGACCCCCATATGTTTTATGTTTATAAAAGGAAAAAAACAAAGATTATTTTTATCCTACCTGCCGGTGAATTTTCACTCTCTCTAATGAGTGTATTCTAAGGTGCCATCAATGTGTTAGATTGGTATAAATTTTTTTTAACAAAAAATGTAATATGAATTTCTATACATCTTCAGGACAGCAGAGGGAGCAGCTGGACTGTGGCTCAAACTTATATAAAGCTAACATAGTAGTAGTGCTACTTTTACAAGCCGGCAGTCGCGGGATCGGGGTTAAACATTTTAGTATAGTGGCGTCGTTTAGTGTATAATAGCAGCACTATTTGTTTCTGTTTTTTTTCTAAAGGGGTTAGTGCTGACTAAGAAAAAAAGTAAAATTTACATACTTTTTGGCTGACACAGGAGTCACTTGGCCACATGAGGGGAAAAAAAATAGGTGCATATGACTAATTAAAAATACTGCTCATTTATCATATTTCTGATGAATGCAAAAAATAACAAAAATGTGTCAGTTTTAGCATTTCTTTAAAAAAAAGTATGTTTTTTAAATGAATTAAGAGATGCAAGATAATATTACTTTTTATTAACTGAAATACATTATCAAGAACATATTTTCAAAAATAAATTCTTAAAACATTTTTATTTGCACTTAAATTATGTCATTGTCAACATTTTGTTCAAAAGTAAATAAAAATACAGACCTTATTTGAAGGACACCAAGGTACATTTCAAATTAAAAACATCAAAAAACACTCTCTTTACTAAGAGTCTAGTGGATGCAAGGTGGAATAGCCATCCAGCAGAAGTGGTAGAGACAGTGAAGGAGTTTAAACATGCATGGGATAGGCATAAGGCTATGCTAGGTATAAGATAAGGCCAGGAAATAATAAAAGTATTCAGAAAATTGGGCAGACTAGATGGGCCGAATGGTTCCTATCTGTCAACACATTCTAAGTTTCTATAAGTCAGGAGAGCGGCAATTTGCTGTCAAATGGGCTGCTTGTTGGATGCCCCTGGTCTAGTTCCACAAGTACAAATTAGTCATCTAATTAAACAAGTGTAAAATAACATTTATATAAAGACTGCTTCTGGTATAATAGTATAAAAAAAAATTAAACATTCTAACCTTTCTTTTTTCTTTTTGTTGTATTGAGAGTCTGCAACTCCTAACCAAACTCATCCACCTTGATGTTAATTGCATGATCATCATGGTTGGTTACCTACTTGGTTAGGTAAGGTTTATCAGAGTAGGCGGCGGTCTTCTACACACAGACACCAGCACCACGCTGCTGCACAGATCAAGGAATCGGGACGGGTCACGGGTGGTTGACACAGGCTGCACTGCAAGCAGCTTGCTTCTTCCCTCTCTCTCACTCACTTTCCCACTACTAGGCGGTGTTCCGTGGGTGCGGCCCCAAACGCAAAATGTGGTGCCGCCTGTGTCAAGAAGGAGTCAGGACCAGCATTCATCTGTCATACTCCTCCCTGACCCCCGCAAAACGGGTGGCGGACTGTCAGGGTACCAGGAATCAGACTGAGACGAGAAGTGCAAAAATAATCACACCTTTATTAATAGCAAAAAATAATAAAAAGTCTACAAGTCAAATAACAAGCCAGGAATCAAAACCATAGCTTGTAGTCATACGAGCCGAGTCAGGAGCCAAAGCGAATAGTCAGACGAGCTGGAATCAGGAACAAGGAAAACAGCAGAGTCAGGAACAAGCCAGGGATCAGAAACCAGGAGGGACATCAGGGGCCCGATCTGATAAAAATCGTCGCCCGCAAAAGCTGGCGACGCCAATATTTATCTAGCTGTCAACCGCGATCTGCTAAATAAAACCTAACACCTAACGCATGCGCAATGTCTATCTAGCTGTCAACCGCGATCTGCTAAATAAAACCTAACACCTAACGCATGCGCAATGTCTATCTACCTGTCACCCGCGATCCCCCGCCGCAATCCCTAATAAAGTTATTAACCCCTAATCTAATCCCCCTATACCGCCGCCAGCTATATTAATATTATTAACCCCTAATCTAATATCCCTAAAGTAATAAGCTCTATTACCAGCCCTTAAAAGGGCCTTTTGCGGGGCTTTGCCCCAAAGTAAACAGCTCTTTTGCCCTATAACCTGCCCTCCCTACACCACCGCCACCTATATTAATAGTATTAACAGTGATAAAGTGAAAAGAGGGTTGGCGCTTACTAAAAATCCTAAATGCCTGGTGGATGGGAAAACTACTCCTCCTCAGTAGTTTAGGTTAAGATAGAATGTATGAGTATAGATTACCACTGGCGCTTATAGAATAAGCTAGGATTTAAACTACCACAATGGAGTGTGACTTATCTAAGTGAAAAAAAAGGGATATCTTATGTGAATCTGATTTGTCTCAAATCATTAAAGGTAGAAAGATAAAGATATCTAAGGGTCTATGCCAGTGGGTTTAATATTTGAGTCCTTGTGTGTGGACCATTAAAAAGTGTTTTCCTTGAGAAAATAGAAGTATCTGTGAATACAGACAGTTTAAATGCTGTCCATAAAACGTGTCCTTTATATATTGGTTTAAAGGGATACAGTGGTATAAATAATAAGTGTTCGTGAAGCTTAATGAAAAATTAAATTCAGTGAATAGTAGTTGATATAGCTGTGTTTATAGGTGATGTTTATATGTCCGTAAATAAAGATGATAAAAATAGATAAAATGTTTGTTTAATAAACTTGATAAACTTTCGACATATACTAATAACATTAAGATTCATAAAATAAATATCAAATAAAACATATAAAACATAGGGACGTCTCCCTATAAGTGATTCTTTAGGTCAATTGGCCTAACAAAAAATGGTCTTATAAATATAAAACTTGATTCAAATAGCCACCTTATGTGTATAAAAGTTATTTGGCAAACTGTAAGGTACCTTACAAGTGTCCGTTGAGAATCAGAAGTGTTTCTGAGCCGATGTAACGCTTCTGTGAGCGTCCTTGTATGTTGTGCTCCTTCGCGGCTTAATATAAAAAACAACAAGCCTCCGCTTTTGATTGGTTGTTGGAAGTCACACCTCTCTTTTAATAGGCTGTGACGGTACACGCTGGATGTTAGCGTATGGAGATGTAGGTAATCCTTAACAAGATGTTAATATTGCAGCTGTTAGGACTTTTCTTCTGCACATATGAGCGCAATGTTGGAAATCCACTGTTGTAGAAATAAAATACTGTTCTCCAATTTATAGCTGATCAGATCCTTGGTCCTCCTTATGGCTTTTGCTCCTAAATCATGGAAATTAAAGAGTCCACTTGAGGGGCTGGATCGCAGCTTGTAGGAGTTTTAAAATCGTTGTAGTGCAAAGGTCTGGAGTAAATTCTATGCGTTTCACCCTCTGGGGGTGTCTTGATAAAGCCCCCAGAGGGTGAAACGCATAGAATTTACTCCAGACCTTTGCACTACAACGATTTTAAAACTCCTACAAGCTGCAATCCAGCCCCTCAAGTGGACTCTTTAATTTCCATGATTTAGGAGCAAAAGCCATAAGGAGGACCAAGGATCTGATCAGCTATAAATTGGAGAACAGTATTTTATTTCTACAACAGTGGATTTCCAACATTGCGCTCATATGTGCAGAAGAAAAGTTCTAACAGCTGCAATATTAACATCTCGTTAAGGATTACCTACATCTCCATACGCTAACAATCCAACGTGCACCGTCACAGCCTATCAAAAGAGAGGTGTGACTTCCAACTACCAATCAAAAACGGAGGCTTGTTGTTTTTTATATTAAGCCGCGAAGGAGCACAACATACAAGGACGCTCACAGAAGCGTTACATCGGCTCAGAAACACTTCCGATTCTCAACGGACACTTGTAAGGTACCTTACAGTTTGCCAAATAACTTTTATACACATAAGGTGGCTATTTGAATCAAGTTTTATATTTATAAGACCATTTTTTTGTTAGGCCAATTGACCTAAAGATTCACTTATAGGGAGACGTCCCTATGTTTTATATGTTTTATTTGATATTTATTTTATGAATCTTAATGTTATTAGTATATGTCGAAAGTTTATCTAGTTCATTAAACAAACATTTTATCTATTTTTATCATCTTTATTTACGGACATATAAACATCACCTATAAACACAGCTATATCAACTACTATTCACTGAATTTAATTTTTCATTAAGCTTCACGAACACTTATTATTTATACCACCGTATCCCTTTAAACCAATATATAAAGGACACGTTTTATGGACAGCATTTAAACTGTCTGTATTCACAGATACTTCTATTTTCTCAAGGAAAACACTTTTTAATGGTCCACACACAAGGACTCAAATATTAAACCCACTGGCATAGACCCTTAGACATCTTTATCTTTCTACCTTTAATGATTTGAGACAAATCAGATTCACATAAGATATCCCCTTTTTTTCACTTAGATAAGTCACACTCCGTTGTGGTAGTTTTAATAGTATTAACCCCTTACACGGCCGCCATCTATATTAAAATTATTAACCCCTAATTTAATCTACCTACCCCGCCGCCAGCTATATTATCTATATTAACCCTAAGTATATTATAGTTAATATAGTTATTACATTATATATATTAACTATATTAACCCTAATTATATTAGGGTTAATATAGTTAATATAGTTACTATAGTATTTATATTAACTATATTAACTCTATCTAACCCTAACACCCCTAACTAAATTCTTTTTAAATAAATCTAATTCATATTATAAACTAAAATATTCCTATTTAAATCTAAATACTTACATATGAAATAAACCCTAAGATAGCTACAATATAATTAATAATTACATTGTAGCTATGTTAGGGTTTATATTTATTTTACAGGTAAATTGTTAATTATTTTAACTAGGTATAATAGCTATTAAATAGTTAATAACTATTTAATAGATACCTAGTTAAAATAATTACCCAATTACCTGTAAAATAAATCCTAACCTAAGTTACAAATACACCTACACTATCAATAAATTAAATAAACTACAAATATCTATCTAAAAATACAATTAAATAAACTAAACTAAATTACAAAAAAAAACCCCACTAAATTACAAAAAATAAAAAAAAGATTACAAGATTTTAAAGCTAATTACACCTATTCTAAGCCCCCTAATAAAATCATAAACTCCCAAAATAAAAAAAGCCCTACCCTATTCTAAATTAAAAAAGTTCAAAGCTCTTTTACCTTACCGGCCCTTAAAAGGGCTTTTTGCGGGGTATTTACCCCAAGTTAACAGCTCTTTTGCCTGTAAAAAAAAGAACACAACACCCCCCCAACATTACAACCCACCACCCACATACCCCTATTCTAAATCCATCCAAACCCCCTTAAAAAAACCTAACACTACCCCCCTGAAGATCTCCATACCTTGTCTTCACCCAACCAGGCGATGTCTTTATCCAATTGGCAAAGAAGAAGTCTTCATCCCGGTGATGTCTTTATCCAAGCGGCAAAGAAGTCTTCATCCCGGCGATGTCTTTATCCAAGTGGCAGCAAAGTCTTCTTCCATCCGGCAGCATCTTCCATCAAGCGGCATCTTCAATCTTCTTACTTCGCTCCTCCGACGCGGAGCATCCATCCCGGCCGACAACTGAACGACGAATGAGGTACCTTTAAAGGACGTCATCCAAGATGGCGTCCGTCGAATTCCGATTGGCTGAAAGGATTCTATCAGCCAATCGGAATTAAGGTAGAAAAATCTGAACCAATCAGCCAATCGGATTGAACTTGAATCTGATTGGCTGCTTCAATCAGCCAATCAGATTTTTCTACCTTAATTCCGATTGGCTGATAGAATCCTTTCAGCCAATCGGAATTCAACGGACGCCATCTTGGATGACGTCATTTAAAGGTACCTCATTCGTCGTTCAGTTGTCGGCCAGGATGGATGCTCCGCGTCGGAGGAGCGAAGTAAGAAGATTGAAGATGCCGCTTGATGGAAGATGCTGCCGGATGGAAGAAGACTTTGCTGCCGCTTGGATAAAGACATCGCCGGGATGAAGACTTCTTTGCCACTTGGATAAAGACATCACCGGGATGAAGACTTCTACTTTGCCAATTGGATAAAGACATCGCCTGGATTAGATGAGGAGTTCGGCCTGGTTGGGTGAAGACAAGGGAGGGAGATCTTCAGGGGGGTAGTGTTAGGTTTTTTTAAGGGGGTTTGGGTGGATTTAGAATAGGGGTATGTGGGTGGTGGGTTGTAATGTTGGGGGGGGTGTTGTTGTTTTTTTTTACAGGCAAAAGAGCTGTTAACTTGGGGTAAATACCCCGCAAAAAGCCCTTTTAAGGGCTGGTAAGGTAAAAGAGCTTTGAACTTGTTTAATTTAGAATAGGGTAGGGCATTTTTTTATTTTGGGGGTTTATTATTTTGTTAGGGGGCTTAGAATAGGTGTAATTAGCTTAAAAATCTTGTAATCTTTTTTTATTTTTTGTAATTTAGTGGGGGTTTTTTTTGTAATTTAGTTTAGTTTATTTAATTTTATTTTTAGATAGATATTTGTAGTTTATTTAATTTATTGATAGTGTAGGTGTATTTGTAACTTAGGTTAGGATTTATTTTACAGGTAATTGGGTAATTATTTTAACTAGGTAGCTATTAAATAGTTATTAACTATTTAATAGCTATTATACCTAGTTAAAATAATTAACAATTTACCTGTAAAATAAATATAAACCCTAACATAGCTACAATTTAATTATTAATTATATTGTAGCTATCTTACGGCTAGATTTAGAGTTCTGCGGCCAAAGGGGTGAGTTAGCTACACGTGCTTTTTTTCCCCCACACCTTTTAAATACCGCTGGTATTTAGAGTTCACAGAATGGCTGCGTTAGGCTCCAAAAAAGGGAGCGTAGAGCATATTTACCGCCACTGCAACTCTAAATACCAGCGTTGCTTACGGACGTGGCCAGCTTCAAAAACGTGCTCGTGCACGATTCTCCCATAGAAAACAATGGGGCAGTTTGAGCTGCAAAAAAGCAGCGTTCAGCTCCTAACGCAGCCCCATTGTTTACTATGGGGAAACACTTCCTATGTCTGCAACTAACACCCTAACATGTACCCCGAGTCTAAACACCCCTAACCTTACACTTATTAACCCCTAATCTGCTGCCCCCGCTATCGCTGACACCTGCATATTTTTTTTAACCCCTAATCTGCCGCTCCGTATACCGCCGCAACCTACATTATACCTATGTACCCCTAATCTGCTGCCCCTAACACCGCCGACCCCTATATTATATTTATTAACCCCTAATCTGCCCCCCACAACATCGCCGCCACCTACCTACAATAATTAACCCCTAATCTGCCGATCGGATCTCGCCGCTAGTCTAATAAATGGATTAACCCCTAAAGCTAAGTCTAACACTAACACCCCCCTAAGTTAAATATAATTTAAATCTAACGAAATAAATTAACTCTTATTATATAAATTATTCCTATTTAAAGCTAAATACTTACCTGTAAAATAAACCCTAATATAGCTACAATATAAATTATAATTATATTGTAGCTATTTTAGGATTAATATTTATTTTACAGGCAACTTTGTAATTATTTTAAACAGGTACAATAGCTATTAAATAGTTAATAACTATTTAATAGCTAAAATAGTTAAAATAATTACAAAATTACCTGTAAAATAAATCCTAACCTAAGTTACAATTAAACCTAACACTACACTATCAATAAATTAATTAAATAAAATACCTACAAATAACTACAATTAAATAAACTAACTAAAGTACAAAAAATAAAAAAGAACTAAGTTACAAAAAATAAAAAAATATTTACAAACATTAGAAAAATATTACAACAATTTTAAACTAATTACACCTACTCTAAGCCCCCTAATAAAATAACAAAGACCCCCAAAATAAAAAAAAACCCTACCCTATTCTAAATTAAAAAAGTTCAAAACTCTTTTACCTTACCAGCCCTGAAAAGGGCCATTTGCGGGGGAATGCCCCAAAGAATTCAGCTCTTTTGCCTGTAAAAATAAACATACAATACCCCCCCCAACATTACAACCCAACACCCACATACCGCTAATCTAACCCAAACCCCCCTTAAATAAACCTAACACTAAGCCCATGAAGATCTTCCTACATTATCTTCAACATGCCAGGTTCACCGATCGCTCCTGGCTCCGAAATCTTCATCCAAGCCCAAGTGGGGGGCTGACGATCCATAATCCGGCTGAAATCTTCTATCAAGCGGTGGCTGAAGAGGTCCAGAAGAGGCTCCAAAGTCTTCATCCTATCCGGGAAGAAGAGTAGATCCGGAATGGCAACCATCTTGATCCAAGTGGCATCTTCTATCTTCATCCGATGAGGAACGGCTCCATCTTGAAGACCTCCAGCGCGGATCAATCTTCTTCTTCCGACGTCCAACTGAAGAATGAAGGTTCCTTTAAGGGACGTCATCCAAGATGGCGTCCCTCGAATTCCGATTGGCTGATAGGATTCTATCAGCCAATCGGAATTAAGGTAGGAAAATTCTGATTGGCTGATGGAATCAGCCAATCAGAATCAAGTTCAATCCGATTGGCTGATCCAATCAGCCAATCAGATTGAGCTTGCATTCTATTGGCTGTTCCGATCAGATTGGATCAGCCAATCTGATTGAACTTGATTCTGATTGGCTGATTCCATCAGCCAATCAGAATTTTCCTACCTTAATTCCGATTGGCTGATAGAATCCTATCAGCCAATCGGAATTCGAGGGACGCCATCTTGGATGACGTCCTTTAAAGGAACCTTTATTCTTCAGTTGGACGTCGGAAGAAGAAGATTGATCCGCGCTGGAGGTCTTCAAGATGGAGCCGTTCCTCATCGGATGAAGATAGAAGATGCCGCTTGGATCAAGATGGTTGCCGTTCCGGATCTACTCTTCTTCCCGGATAGGATGAAGACTTTGGAGCCTTTTCTGGACCTCTTCAGCCGCCGCTTGATAGAAGATTTCAGCCGGATTATGGATCGCCAGCCCCCCGCTTGGGCTTGGATGAAGATTTCGGAGCCTGGAGCGATCAGTGAACCTGGCATGGTGAAGATAAGGTAGGAAGATCTTCATGGGCTTAGTGTTAGGTTTATTTAAGGGGGGTTTGGGTTAGATTAGGGGTATGTGGGTGGTGGGTTGTAATGTTGGGGGGGTATTGTATGTTTATTTTTACTGGCAAAAGAGCTGAATTATTTGGGGCATGCCCCGCAAATGGCCCTTTTCAGGGCTGGTATGGTAAAAGAGCTTTAAACTTTTTTTAATTTAGAATAGGGTAGGGCATTTTTTTATTTTGGGGGTCTTTGTTATTTTATTAGGGGGCTTAGAGTAGGTGTAATTAGTTTAAAATTGTTGTAATATTTTTCTAATGTTTGTAAAAAAAAATTTATTTTTTGTAACTTAGTTCTTTTTTATTTTTTGTACTTTAGTTAGTTTATTTAATTGTAGTTATTTGTAGGTATTGTATTTAATTAATTTATTGATAGTGTAGTGTTAGGTTTAATTGTAGATAATTGTAGGTATTTTATTTAATTAATTTATTGATAGTGTAGTGTTAGGTTTAATTGTAACTTAGGTTAGGATTTATTTTACAGGCAATTTTGTAATTATTTTAACTAGGTAACTATTAAATAGTTCTTAACTATTTAATAGCTATTGTACCTGGTTAAAATAAATACAAAGTTGCCTGTAAAATAAATATTAATCCTAAAATAGCTACAATATAATTATAATTTATATTGTAGCTATATTAGGGTTTATTTTACAGGTAAGTATTTAGTTTTCAATAGGATTAATTTATTTAATAAGAGTTAATTTATTTCGTTAGATAAAAATTATATTTAACTTAGGGGGGTGTTAGTGTTAGACTTAGCTTTAGGGGTTAAAAAATTTATTAGAATAGCGGTGAGCTACGGTCGGCAGATTAGGGGTTAATGTTTGAAGTTAGGTGTTGGCGATGTTAGGGAGGGCAGATTAGGGGTTAATACTATTTATTATAGGGTTATTGAGGCGGGAGTGAGGCAGATTAGGGGTTAATACATTTATTATAGTAGCGGTGCGGTTCGGTCGGCAGATTAGGGGTTAATAAGTGTAGGTAAGGTAGCGGCGACTTTGGGGGGGGCAGATTAGGGGTTAATAAATATTATGTAGGTGTCGGCGATGTTAGGGGCAGCAGATTAGGGGTACATAGGGATAATGTAGCTGGCGGCGGTGTACGGAGCGGCAGATTAGGGGTTAAAAAAATTTAATAGATTGGCGGCGGTGTGGGGGGGCCTTGGTTTAGGGGTACATAGGTAGTTTATGGTTGTTAGTGTACTTTAGAGCACAGTAATTAAGAGCTTTATAAACCGGCGTTAGCCCAGAAAGCTCTTAACTCCTGTTTTTTTTCTGCGGCTGGAGTTTTGTTGTTAGATTTCTAACGCTCACTTCAGCCACGACTCTAAATACCGGCGTTAGAAAGATCCCATTGAAAATATAGGATACGCAATTGACGTAAGGGGATCTGCAGTATGGAAAAGTCGCGGCTGCAAAGTGAGCGTTAGAACCTTTCCTGACTGACTCCAAATACCAGAGGGCAGTAAAAACCAGAGTTAGGAGCCTCTAACGCTGGTTTTGACGGCTACCGCCCAACTCTAAATCTAGCCGTTAGGGTTTATTTTATAGGTAAGTATTTAGATTTAAATAGGAATATTTTAGTTTATAATATTAATATTAGATTTATTTTAATAAGAGTTTAGTTAGGGATGTTAGAGTTAGATAGGGTTATTATACTTAATATTTATATAATATAATAACGATATTAACTATATTAACCCTAATATAATTAGGGTTAATATAGTTAATATAGCTGGCGGCGGTGTAGGGGGATTAGATTAGGGGTTAATGTGTTTTATATAGCTGGCGGCGGTGTAGGGGGATTAGATTAGGGGTTAATACATTTATTATAGGTGGCAGCGGTGTAGGGAGATTTAGATTGTAGGCAAAAGAGCTGATTACTTTGTGACAAAGCCCCGCCAAAAGCCCTTTAAAGGGCTGGCAAAAGAGCAGTTTACTTTGGGGTAATGCCACGCAAAAAGCCCTTTTCAGGGCTATTTGTAGGGTTAGACTTAGGTTTAGTGGTAGGGATAGTTTAGTATTTTAGGGGTTAAATAATTTAATATAGATGGCGGCGGGGTAGGGGGATTAGATTAGGGGTTAATAATTTTAAAATAGATGGCGGCGGGGTAGGGGCTCACTTTAGGGGGTAGGTAAGGTAGATGGCGGCGGTGTTAGGGGCTCACTTCAGGGGGTTATAGATTTAATATAGCTGGCGGCGGTTTAGGGGTTAATAACTTTATTAGGTTGCGGCGGGGTTTGGGAGCGGCGGTTTAGGGGTTAATACATTTTTTATTGTTAGGATAGTGAGGAGGGATAGCGGATAGAGGGTTAGACGTGTCGGGCTATGTTTAGGAGGCATGTTAGACAGTGCGGGTGATTTCATACTTTAGTTAGGTTTTGTAGGTGCCAGCAGTTTCTAACGTGGCGTAAGTCACTGGCGACACCAGAAATTTGTACTTGCGCAGATTTCTGGACATCGCTGGTTTATCCGACTTATGGCACGTTAGCATCTGACGGCGCCGTATATTGGATAGCTCGAGTTGCGAGCCGAAACTGCAGGCGACGCGGGTTCCCTCGCTTGCGCCGCAAACTACGCCGTATATCGGATCGCGCCCAGGAACTCTCACAAACAGGTCTGAGACAACGCAAAAGCAGAGCATACTGAACAGAGGCCCTTTAAATAATAAGTGATGACATCACAATTCTGAGACTGCATCCTGGCCATAAAAGGAAGTGCAGGAATTGAGCAGCATCCCCCACAAAGCATCTGTAATGTCCCATTTAATTCAGCTCCACCTTCTTTTGCATTATAAGTGCATTTCCTTCTATCCTCTTTGCTTGATTATTTTGTTTGGCATATGTTAGGATTCTTCCTTCTACTTGTTGCCTGATTTTGAGCCTCAAGCTATTCAATCCTTCAAGCTACACTCCTGTCTGCATCGCATCTCTGACCCTAAGTAGCTGTTACCTTTGCCTGTTTACTTTATCAGCCGATCTCCGTTCTCAGCTACAATCCATTTCCTATTTCCAGCGGATTGATCTACTGACTGCTGGATCTACACGCTGCTCCACGCACACTCCTCACAGTAGCCATCGAGGACGCCGCTACTGTTTTCCTCCCACCGGATCTTCCAGCACGACTCGAGAGCAAGCTACTCTGTGTATCTTTCACCAACCTCTGGACTTCCTTCTGTTGCCACCACAAGTGTCGCAAGTATAATCTTACCATCTCATATACTGAATCCGTATATTGCTATACATTGCTTCATGTTGCTGACTGCCTCATCCGTTTTATGCAAGCTTAATCCATATGCTTAAGTTGTTGCTGTCTTGTTTGCTAATCCACTTCCTGGCTAACTATCTGCTTGCTTTCTAACTCATCTTATATTTTGCTACAATCAAATCCATAAGAACATACCAGCTGAATCCATTGCATATATTAATAAGCAGCTTATCTTTCTACTATTTGCTGCTAAACTTTGCACCGTTACATTTAACCCATTTCACTGTCGCTGGGATTCATCCATTACTATTGATTTGCTGTATTACCACTGACTCAGCAGGTCAATCCTTACCTCTGTTGTCTTGGTTTCACAGCTACATATCATATATTATAATTATAACAGCACCATAGTCAGGAAGAGAGGTGAGTAAAATGTCTGCCAGTAGCACATGGCAAACACAACAGGGAAAAAACCCTGACAGTACCCTCCCCTCAACGACCCCTCCTCCACGGGAGGACAAAAGGCTTATTGGGGAAACGGGCATGGAAGGCATGAAGGAGGGCGGGAGCATGAACATCAGAGGAGGGAACCCAAGAACGATCCTCCGGACCGTAGCCTCTCCAGTGAACCAAATACTGTACACGGCCCCTGGACATACGAGAGTCAATAATGCTGCTGACCTCATACTCCTCATGGTTGTCAACAAAAATAGGACGGGGATGAGGCAACACAGTGGTAAACCGATTACAAACCAATGGTTTCAAGAGGGAGACATGAAAAACATTGGAAGAAACAAGTATGTCCACAGCACTGTATCATTCAAAATACTTTATTTTCTGTAAATTACAGACATAGAAATAGCGACGTTTCGAGTGTTGACACTCTTACTCATGCTAGTTACAATGTATCATCTTGCAACAATTTAAAATCCTCAGTTTGGCGCCAACCACTCCACTAGGTGGATTTGCTGCCATCTACTGACCAATCTAGTGAACGACACTTTAAAAACATTTCTATATTACATGATAAAATGTAACTAAGAATTAATAATTTGTTTGCTTATACACAGTTAATTTCATATTGTTCTATCACTTAATGTATACAATCAATTGATTTCTCAGATGTAGAAGGATCACAGTCAGTTATCTTCTATTTCATACAGGGCTATACAATGGACAGTACAACATAGTGAATATACACAGATCATATTACAAAAAACACAGTTCATATTACAGAAAAATAGACCAAAGTCTCTATTCAACCCATTAGGCTCCATACTCCCCAATTCAAAAATCCAGAACATTTCCTTTTGTTTTAACATTTTTTCTCTATCACTACCATTTCTCTGTGGACCCACACTATCAATAACTTGCCACCTTAATTGGCTTATCTGGTGGCCACATTTTAGGAAATGATGGGACACTGGGGCATCAGTATTCTTGCACCTTATGTTCGAACGGTGTTGGCATATCCTATATCTGATCATACGAGTAGTTTCCCCTATGTAGATCAGGGAACAGGAGCATTTTATGAGATAGATTACATATCTTGACTCACAGGTATAGTAATCTCTTATCTCATATTTTTCCCATTTCTTGGGTGATGGAAATATTTACCTTTAATAATAGAGTGACAGCTCGTACACCCAAGACAAGGGAAAAATCCTCTGCTTTTGTTGCCTAGAAACATCTGTCTCTCTTGTTTCTTTGGGCCTACATTTGTATTAGTTAGCTGATCTCTAAGATTTTTTACTCTCTTGTATGCCATTAAAGGTGGATTCTTAAATATCTCCATATCTTTATTGCATTCACTCAAAACATTCCAGTGTCTATTCACTATACGCTTTACTTCTTCACTAGCGGGGCTATACTGGGTGAGCAGGACTAATTTATCATCTGATTTCTTTTTAGCCAAATTCTGTTCCTTAGCCCTTACATTATCTGTGTGTTTATCAATAATCATCTTAGGATATCCTCTATCCAAGAATGTTTGCTGCATCTCTCTCCTTCTTATCTCTCTTGTTGCTGGGTTAGTGACTATTCTGTCCACTCTCAACAATTGACTCTTAGGTAGTGAGTTCAGTAGCCCTCTAGGGTGAAAGCTTTTATAATTTAACAATGTATTTCTATCTGTCTCCTTGCTATATATATCAAATGTAAGCTTAGTTCCTTCCTTAATGACTCTGGTATCTAAGAATGTCACTGTCTCCTCACTCCACTCTACTGTAAATTCTAGTCCTTGAACAGCTCCATTAATCTCACTCACAAACTCCAGCAGGGACTCAACGCTGCCCCACCATATGCCAAACACATCATCTATGAACCACCACCAGGTGGCGCCATATAATATAAATTTCTCATTTTCATAGACTACTCTCTCCTCTATTTCGTTCATGAATAGGTTGGCATATGATGGGGCAACGTTGGTCCCCATGGCTGTACCTTTAACTTAAATATACCAGTCATCCTGGAACATGAAGTGATTCCAATACAGGATAAGCCTCAATAATTCTTCAATAAAATCAACCTGTAGATAAGAACATTTTTTATTCACTTTACACACCTTTTTGATAATGCCTATCCCTGTCTCGTGCTTAATAGCCGTGTATAGACTTTTTTAATCCATTCTATACAATAAAAACTTTTCCGATTCAAAATACAGATCTTTAGCTTTATTCAAGGAATCTCCTGTATCCCTAAGATATGAGGATATTTGCTTTACCTCTGGCTGTAGAATTTTATCTAAAAATGTAGAAATATTAGTTAAAGCTGAATTGACACTTGAGACTATGGGTCTCCCTGGTGGTCTAGCTAGATTCTTATGTACCTTCGGTACAGTGTAGAAGATAGGGTTCTTAGGTTCTTTATTAAATAGATATTCCCTCCGTTTTTTTATCAATCAATCTATTCTCAAATGATTTATTAAGTATTACTTCAACCTCTTTTTGTATTTTATTAACTGGGTTGTAATTAATTCTCTGATAAGTATCCTTATCCTCAAGTTGACTTATTATTTCACTGATATAGTACGTTTTGTCTAGCACTATGGTTGCCCCGCCCTTTTCTGCTTTTTTAATTGTCAACTCATTTGATTTATTTTTCAAGGTTTGTATCGCTTTAAATTCATTTTTAGTCAGATTGACCTCTGCATTCTTATTCTTATGATGTCCCATCAAATTTCTCTTTTCACTCTTATGTACAACCCCTTTATGTCATTACATACTAAACCTATAAATGTGTTGACACTATGGTTGGTAGAGACAGGGTTAAACATACTTTTATTTTTTAAGGCTAATTCTTTTAATTTCCATTCTGTTTCTACATTACGTGTTTCAAATTCAATATGTTTGTTATCATGAAACCATGTTTTTAACTTAATGTTCCTGAAAAATCTTTGTAAGTCTTTATTTAATTCAAAAAAGTTTGTGTTAGAATATGGACAGAACGAAAGTCCTTTTTCCAAAAGTCTCAATTCATTATCAGTCAGTTCTTTCCCTGATATATTAAGTACAGTGGTATGTTCAGGTCTTACCCCATCTTTAGACTCAGTCCTTTTTCCCTTGCATGGATCCGATGTCAAATTACCATACATGATTACTGATGATGGTATGGTCTCCCCCTCCGGCTTGACCTCCTCGGTCCTCCTCTCCCCCTGCTTCTTCCTCTTGCGGTGCTTCTTTCCGCTCTGTGTCTCCTCCGTCATTGCTGGAGTCTAAAGGGGAGGAGTCCTCTGATTCAGCATGTGACGTTACTGTTTCCCCTTCCGGTAGCGATCCTCGTTCTTGATTCCTATTGGGTCTTCGGTTACCACCTCTTCTATAGTTGCCATAGCTGTTGTTTACGTCACCATGGTGATCGCTCCGCCACTCTCCCGGTAAGGTAATTGGCTTCATCTCTTTGAAATGTTTGCCTTTTTCTTTCTTTAATGGTTTTTTCAAGTTCCGCTGTCTTACTTTCAACTTGACTGATTAAGCTCTCCCAATCATCCGCTGACAGTGTTCTTAGCAGTTCCTCTCTGCTTTGTTTGATTTTTATTTCCTGAGCTGTTATTTCTTCTAATAACGATTCCACTGTCATTACCATTCTGAGCCCTCTAGGTATCCTTTTCACCCTGTAGTACTCTGATAACGTACTCACATGCAGGTTCCACTTTGCATTTTTGTATGTCATTTGTTCGAACTCCTTACTTAGGTTCTCTGTGGGTGCTGCATGGAGGAAATCCCTTGAGCCCTTGGACAAGGCTGTGATCCTTGCTGCATCCAGCTCTGTGTAAGCAAACACTTTCGTACCTTCTGTAATTTTACTCTCCATTCTCAATTACTCCTATTGCACGTACTTGGCAGAATTATCCAACAATATAGCAGCTTGTTAGTACAGCAAACCCAGGAGTGCAGTGCAAGTGAAGACAGGGTCCTGCCAGGCTCCCCCAATTCCAATAGTAGAAACGAATATGTCCACAGCACTGTATCATTCAAAATACTTTATTTTCTGTAAATTACAGACATAGAAATAGGGACGTTTCGAGTGTTGCCACTCTTACTCATGCTAGTTACAATGTATCATCTTGCAACAATTTAAAATCCTCAGTTTGGCGCCAACCACTCCACTAGTTGAATCTGCTGCCATCTACTGACCAATCTAGTGAAAGACACTTTAAAAACATTTCTATATTACATGATAAAATGTAACTAAGAATTAATCATTTGTTTGCTTAAACACAGTTAATTTCATATTTTTCTATCACTTAATGTATACAATGAATTGATTTATCAGATGTAGAAGGATCACAGTCAGTTATATTCTATTTCATACAGGGCTATACAATGGAAAGTACAAAATAGTGAATATACACAGATCATATTACAAAAAACACAGTTCATAGTACAGAAAAATAGAGCAATCAAAGTCTCTATTCAACCCATTGAGCTCCATACTCCCCTATTCAAAAATCCAGAACATTTCCTTTTGTTTTAACATTTTTTCTCTATCACTACCATTTCTCTGTGGCCCACACTATCAATAACTTGCCACCTTAATTGGCTTATCTGGTGGCCACATTTTAGGAAATGAGGGGACACTGGGGCATCAGTATTCTTGCACCTTATGTTCGAACGGTGTTGGCATATCCTATCCCTGATCATACGGGTAGTTTCCCCTATGTAGATCAGGGAACAGGAACATTTTATGAGATAGATTACATATCTTGACTCACAGGTATAGTAATCTCTTATCTCATATTTTTTCCCATTTCTTGGGTGATGGAAATATTTACCTTTAATAATAGAGTGACAGCTCATACACCCAAGACAAGGGAAAGATCCTCTGCTTTTGTTACCTAGAAACATCTGTCTCTCTTGTTTCTTTGGGCCTACATCTGTATTAGTTAGCTGATCTCTAAGATTTTTTACTCTCTTGTATGCCATTAAAGGTGGATTCTTAAATATCTCCATATCTTTATTGCATTCACTCAAAACATGCCAGTGTCTATTCACTATACGCTTTACCTCTTCCCTAGCGGGGCTATACTGGGTGACCAGGTCTAATTTATCATCTGATTTCTTTTTAGCCAAATTCTGTTCCTTAGCCCTTACATTATCTGTGTGTTTATCAATAATCATCTTAGTATATCCTCTATCCAAGAATTTTTGCTGCATCTCTCTCATTCTTATCTCTCTTGTTGCTGGGTTAGTGACTAATCTGTCCCCTCTCAACAATCTTAGGTAGTGAGTTCAGAATCTGCCCCACACTCTTGAAAGATAAAAAGGATTACTGTGATAAGTTTGAATCCATTATCAACAAATGCTGGAGTTTGTGAATGAGATTAATGGAGCTGTTCAAGGACTAGAATTTACAGTAGAGTGGAGTGAGGAGACAGTGACCTTCTTAGATACCAGAGTAATTAAGGAAGGAAATAAGCTTACATTTGATATATATAGCAAGGAGATGGATAGAAATACATTGTTAAATTATAAAAGCTTTCACCCTAGAGGGCTACTGAACTCACTACCTAAGAGTCAATTGTTGAGAGTGGACAGAATAGTCACTAACCCAGCAACAAGAGAGTTAAGAATGAGAGAGATGCAGCAAACATTATTGGATAGAGGATATCCTAAGATGATTATTGATAAACAGCGTATAGTGAATAGACACTGGTATGTTTTGAGTGAATGCCATAAAGATATGGAGATATTTAAGATTCCCCCTTTAATGGCATACAAGAGAGTAAAAAATCATAGAGATCAGCTAACTAATACAGATGTTGGCCCAAAGAAACAAGAGAGACAGATGTTTCTAGGCAACAAAAGCAGAGGATCTTTCTCTTGTCTTGGGTGTATGAGCTGTCACTCTATTATTAAAGGTAAATATTTCCATCACCCAGGAAATGGGAAAAAATATGAGATAAGAGATTACTATACCTGTGAGTCAAAATATGTAATCTATCTCATAAAATCTTCCTGTTCCCTGATCTACATAGGGGAAACTACCCGTATGATCAGGGATAGGATATGCCAACACCGTTCGAACATAAGGTGCAAGAATACTGATGCCCCAGTGTCCCATCATTTCCTAAAATGTGGCCACCAGATAAGCCAACTAAGGTGGCAAGTTATTGATAGTGTGGGTCCACAGAAAATTGTAGTGATAGATAAAAAATGTTAATACAAAAGGAAATGTTCTTTATTTTTGAATTGGGGAGTATGGAGCCTAATGGGTTGAATAGAGACTTTGATTGGTCTATTTTTCTGTAATATGAACTGTGTTTTTTGTAATATGATCTGTGTATATTCACTATTTTGTACTGTCCATTGTATAGCCCTGTATGAAATAGAATATAACTGACTGTGATCCTTCTACATCTGAGAAATCAATTGATTGTATACATTAAGTGATAGAAAAATATGAAATTAACTGTGTTTAAGCGAACAAATTATTAATTCTTAGTTACATTTTATCATGTAATATAGAAATGTTTTTAAAGTGTCTTTTACTAGATTGGTCAGTAGATGGCAGCAGATCCACCTAGTGGAGTGGTTGGTGCCAAACTGAGGATTTTAAATTGTTGCAAGATGATACATTGTAACTAGCATGAGTAAAAGTGTCAACACTCGAAACGTCGCTATTTCTATGTCTGTAATTTACAGAAAATAAAGTATTTTGAATGATACAGTGCTGTGGACATATTCATTTCTACTATTGGAATTGGGAGAGCCTGGCAGGACCCTGTCTTCACTTGCACTGCACTCCTGAGTTTGCTGTCCTAACAAGCTGCTATTTTGATGAAAAACATTGGAGATGCGCATAGCAGGAGGAAGGTCAAGAGCGTAGGCCACAGGATTAACCCGTCAAAGTATTCGAAAAGGAGCAACATAACGGGGAGCCAATTTATTGGAAGGCACGAAGGTTCAAGTTGCGGGAGGACAGCCAAACTCTCTCACCAACCTGGTAGGAAGGTGCAGGCAGACGCCTACGATCAGCCTGGAACTTTTGGCGCTCCAAAGGAAGGCAATCCTGAATCTGCACCCACGTGGAACGGAGTTGCTGGAGATGCTCCTCCAAAGCCGGAATACCCTGTGACATGAATGAATCGGGCAACAAGGATGGTTAAAACCCATAAGTCGCCATGAACGGGGATAACTTGGAGGAAGCATTAATAGCACTATTACGAGCAAACTCTGACCAAGGTAACAGTTCAGACTAATTATTGTGGTGATCTGAGACATAGCAACGGAGGAACTGTTCCAGAGCTTGATTAGATCGTTCCGCAGCCCCATTGGATTGAGGGTGATATGCAGAGGAGAAGGAAAGCTGGATCCCCATTTGAGCACAAAAGGAATGCCAAAATCTGGAGACAAACTGCCTACCCCGGTCTGACACTATCTCCTTGGGTAACCTATGTAAACGGAAGACCTCCTGGCAAAAAAATTGAAGCAAGCTCCTGAGCGGTAGGCAGCTTCATCAAGGGAATGCAATGTGACATTTTAGAAAAATGGTCAGCCACCATAAGGAGTATTGCCAGTATTGCCATTGGAAACAGGGAGCTCGACAATGAAGTCCATGGAAAGATGTGTCCAAGGACGCTCACCATTTGCAATAGGTTGAAGAAGACCCACAGAAAGACGTCGAGGAGTCTTATTCTGTGCACAAACTGAGCAGGAGGCAACATATACGCAGCAACATCAGAACGAAGACCTAGCCACCAGAATTGTCGAGTGACAGACCAAATCATTTGGTTCTTGCCTGGGTGACCTGCAGCTTTAGGATAGTGGTAAGTGTGCAAACATTTAGTTCGAAGATTCTCAGGAACAAAACACTTACTACTAGGTTTCTCAGGAGGTGCATTGGTTTGTGCAGCCAGAATCTCCTCCCCCAAGGGAGAAGTCAAATTAGTACGTATGGTAGCACAAATATGGTCAGGAGGTATAACAGGAGTAGGTATAGCTCCCTTGAGGCAGTCAAAGAGTTCCGTAATAAGCGGAATAGGGTAAGCATTCTTAATGGTAAGACAATTAAGACCCCTATAATCGATACATGGTCTTAACTCGCCACCCTTTTTCTTCACAAAGAAGAAGCCAGCCCATGCAGGAGAGCAGGATTTGCAGATGATCCCCCACAACAGAGCATCGGCAACATACTCCTCCATAGCACAATTCTCTGCAACAGACAGGGGGTACACCCAGTTCCGAGGAGGAATGGCTCCGGGTTGCAGGTCTATGGAACAATTGTAAGACTGGTGAGGAGGCAATGTACCGGCACGCACCTTGTCAAAAACGTCTAGGAACTCTTGGTACTCCTCTGACAATTAAGAAACTGAAGAAGTGCACAAGACTTTAACTGGTTTCCGAAGACAAGTGGAAATACATTGCGGGGACCACGACAAAATTTCGGACCTGCGCCAATCGAGACTGGGATTGTGCTTTTGGAGCCAGGGATAACCAGAACAACCGGAAAATGCAGAGAGTTTATCACCTTGAACTGGAGGGTTTCAAAATGGAGAGCCCGAACAGCCATGGACAACGGAACAGTTTCGTGAGTAATGAGTGCGGGCAGAAGGGACCATCCATCGATGGCCTCAATAGCAAGTGGAACGGACCGAGGCAAAACAGGAATGGAGTGCTTTGATACAAAAGCACTGTCAATGAAATAGCCCACAGCACTGAAGTCAACAAGAGCCTGGGTGACTATGGAGGAGTCCACCCAGGAACGGACAACTGTAACCAAAGGTTTCTCCTTAAGTGGTTCTGGGGACGAGGATAAACCACCCAAGGTCTGCCCCCGACAGGACCTTAGGTGTGAGCGTTTCCCGGCTGTGTAGGACAAGACTTCAAAAGGTGGCCCTGTAACCCACAATAGAGGCAGAGCCCCTCCCTCCTCCTAAAGGCCCTCTACGCCATGGAGAGGCGCGTAAATCCCAGCTGCATCGGCTCAGCAGTACCTGGTGACTTGGGACCAGGAGGCATGGGAGAAGAGGGAGGCATGGGTGGGAACGAACACGTAGGAGACAACGGAACAGGAGGCTTCTGCAAGCGCTCCTTGAAAGAGGGCCTCTCTCTGAGTCTGATGTCAATTAGGATCAAAAAAGACACCAATGCCTCGAGATCCTCTGGTAAATCTCTGGCAGCAACTTCGTCTTTAATCGCATCAGAGAGCCCATGAAAGAAGGCGGCAACAAGGGCTTCATTGTTCCAACCTACCTCTGTGGCAAGCGTACGGAACTAAATATCATACTGAGCAACAGATCTTATACCTTGCTGAATGGACATAAGTCATTTAGCAGCAGAAGGGGAGCGAGCCGGAACATCAAATACCCTTCAAAAGGAGGCCAGAAATTCAGGGTAATTTGAAATCCCAGGTTTATTAGTCTCCCACAAGGGATTAGCCCAGGCAAGAGCTGTGTCATAGTAACAAGATGAGAAATTCCACCTTAGCTCTGTCAGAGGGAAACGCCTGAGGTAACATCTCAAAGTAAATGCCCACCTGGTTCAAAAACCCTCTGCACTGAATAGGATCTCCTCTATATTGCTGAGGTAGAGGTGCAGAACCAGACATGCTCCTGGTAGGCATAGGTGCAGCAGCGGAAACAGGAGCAGCCATAACTTGTGGGACACTTTGGTCCAAATGTGCAGTGCGAGTCAGCAGGGTTTGCAGGGCTAGTGCAAATTGATCCAAGCGGTGATCCTGTACATCCATCCTGGAAATGATGGCAGGTAAAGGTGAATTATTAGCACCATCAGGATTCATGGCCTTTGTGTAATGTCAGGGTGCCAGGAATCAGACTAAGACGAGAAGTGCAAAAATAATCACACCTTTATTAATAGCAAAAAATAATAAAAATTCCACCAGTCAAATAACAAGCCAGGAATCAAAACCAGAGCTGGTAGTCAGACGAGCCGAGTCAGGAGCCAAAGCGAATAGTCAGATGAGCCGGAATCAGGAACAAGGAAAACAGCAGAGTCAGGAACAAGCCAGGGATCAGGAACCAGGAAGGACGTCAGGCAGCCAGGTAATACACAGGAACTTTCACAAACAGGTCTGAGACAACGCAAAGGCAAAGCATACTGAACAGAGGCCCTTTAAATAATAAGTGATGACATCCCAATTCTGAGACTGCATCCTGTCTCACATGGATGATGCACACCAGTCTGGCCATAAAAGGAAGTGCAGGAATTAAGCAGCATCCCCCACAATGCACCATAGTCAGGAAGAGAGGTGAGTAAAATGGCTGCCAGCAGCACATGGCAAACACAACAGGGAAAAAATCCTGACACGGACATTGCAAGGGCCCGTCATGGACACCAGTGTCCGTGTACGGACACCTTGCCTATCCCTGGGCCCCTGTATCTGTAAAAAAGAACAATGATATACCAAGGAAATGGGTAACAAATAAAAATGTGACATATGTGAAATAAGTGAGCAAAGGTGTCCAAAATAAGTGTCCAAAAGCAATAAATCACATATGGAAATTACACAATCGCATTGGTGATCCCTTGGTTTCATTCTTACTAATAGTTCCAATGTGAACACTTTTATACCAACATGAAGGGGTAAAGGTCCTGTAATTTAGGTGTTCAGCAGGAGGTGTTTTCCTTAAAAGAGAAAAGAACACATATAGTATAATACCGTTATATACTCTTTCAGTAGGCGCTGTACTCACACTTTACTAAAATACATTAGCTGTAAGGATAGCATTTAAATCAATAAATACCCCTGGGTGACAGGAACATCTTCTTTCTTTTATAATAATCAGCACATATTGGGGCCAAATTATCAAGGGCCGAATGGCCCTAGATGCCCCGGTTTCTGCGCGAGCCTTCAAGCTCGCCGTAAACAGCAGTTAAGAAGCAGCGGTCCTAAGACCACTGCTCCCTAACTGGTCCACCTGCTCTGAGCAGTGGACAGCAATCAACCCGATCAAATATGATCAGGTTGATTGACACCCCTTGCTAGTGGCCGATTGGCCGCAAATCTGCAGGGGACGGCATTGCACAAGCAGTTCACAAGAAGTCCCTTGTCATCCTGGTCTTTATATAGAAGTTCAATTGCTTTTGATTTTTTTTTCCACCTGTGATCTTTTTTAATTCTTTCAAGATTGTCTAAGAGTCTTTCAATTATATGTTACAAAGTCCATTCCTTAATTAAAGGGATTCATCATTAAAAACAAATATAGTATTACAGTCTATAGCAAAAGAAATATAACAGATGCATGTATAAGAGTAAAACTATGTTAATGGTAGGTAGAGGGATGGTCAATTAAAAATACTTAATAATATGTTTAAAAAGGGGGCATAAAAAACATCTTTCCTTCCTGGATTCAAACCTATAACTCTTAAGTCATAGAGGCCGATTTATTAAGGCCCTGAATGTCCCTGAATACAGCTGGTTCTGCTTGAGCCTTCGGGCTCGCCTGAAACAGGAGTTAAGAATCAACTGTCTTAAGACCGCTGCTCCTTAACTCCTCCGCCACCTCTGATATCAATCCACCTGATCGAATATGATCGGGTTGATTGACACCCTCTGCTAGAATGTTAAATGCTGACAGTGTATGCTGTCGGCATTTAGCGATGCAGGGCGGACATGATTTGCTATAGCGAATCATGTCCGCTTGGGGTATGATAAATCTACCCTATAGGCTATAGCACTAACCACTCAACCATTTCTCTAATCAGGTTGTAAGAGTATACTAAAAGTATAAAGCTAATAGTTCAATATAAAAACATTAATAAAAATAATTGAAATAACAATGATATACCCAGATTTGAAACCTTAAAAGGGATACTAACCTCAAATGTTTCCTTTAATGATGCAGATAGAGCATGCAAATTTAGGCAACTTTCTAATTTACTCCTATTATCAAATTTTCTTCATTCTCTTGCTATCTTTATTTGTAAAGCAAGAATGTAAAGCTTAGGAGCCGGACCATTTTTGGTTCAGAACCTGGGTTATGCTTGCTAATTGGTGGCTAAATTTAGCCACCAATAGGCAAGGTCTATCCAGGGTGCTGAACCTAAAATGGGCTGGCTCCTAAGCTTTACATTGCTGCTTTTTAAGTAAAGATAGCAAGAGAACGAAGAAAAATTGATAATAGGAGTAAATTAGATACGGCTAGATTTAGAGTTCTGCGGCCAAAGGGGTGCGTAAGCTACGCTGGCTTTTTTTCTCCCGCACCTTTTAAATACCGCTGGTATTTAGAGTTCACAGAATGGCTGAGTTAGGCTCCAAAAAGGGAGCGTAGAGCATATTTACTGCCACTGCAACTCTAGATACCAGCGGTGCTTACGGACGCGGCCAGCTTAAAAAAAAAACGTGCTCGTGCACGATTCCCCCATAGAAAACAATGGGGCTGTTTGAGCTGAAAAAAAACCTAACACCTGCAAAAAAGCAGCGTTCAGCTCCTAACGCAGCTACATTGTTTCCTATGGGGAAACACTTCCTATGTCTGCACCTAACACCCTAACATGAACCTCGAGTCTAAACACCCCTAACCTTACACTTATTAACCCCTAATCTGCCGCCCACGCTATCGCTGACCCCTGCATATTATTATTAACCCCTAATCTGCCGCTCCGTACACCGCCGCCAGCTACATTATCCCTATGTACCCCTAATCTGCTGCCCCTAACATCGCCGACCACTATGTTATATTTATTAACCCCTAATCTGCCGCTACCGCTATCGCTGACACCTGCATATTATTATTAACCCCTAATCTGCCGCTCCGTACACCGCCGCAACCTACATTATACCTATGTACCCCTAATCTGCTGCCCCTAACACCGCCGACCCCTATATTATATTTATTAACCCCTAATCTGCCCCCCACAACGTCGCCTCCACCTACCTACAATAATTAACCCCTAATCAGCCGACCGGATCTCACCACTACTATAATAAATGTATTAACCCCTAAAGCTAAGTCTAACTCTAACCCTAACAACCCCCTAACTTAAATATAATTTAAATCTAACAAAATAAATTAACTATTATTAAATAAATTATTCCTATTTAAAGCTAAATACTTACCTGTAAAATAAACCCTAATATAGCTACAATATAAATTATAATTATATTGTAGCGATTTTAGGATTTATATTTATTTTACAGGCAACTTTGTAATTATTTTAACCAGGTACAATAGCTATTAAATAGTTAATAACTATTTAATAGCTACCTAGTTAAAATAATTACAAAATTACCTGGAAAATAAATCCTAACCTAAGTTACAATTAAACCTAACACTACACTATCAATAAATTAATTAAATACAATACCTACAATTATCTACAATTAAACCTAACACTACACTATCAATAAATTAATTAAATACAATACCTACAAATAAATACAATGAAATAAACTAACTAAAGTACAAAAAATAAAAAAGAACTAAGTTACAAAAAATAAAAAAAATATTTACAAACATTAGAAAAATATTACAACAATTTTAAACTAATTACACCTACTCTAAGCCCCCTAATAAAATAACAAAGCCCCCCAAAATAAAAAAATGCCCTACCCTATTCTAAATTAAAAACGTTCAAAGCTCTTTTACCTTACCAGCCCTGAAAAGGGCCCTTTGCGGGGCATGCCCCAAAGAATTCAGCTCTTTTGCCTGTAAAAAAAAACATACAATACCCCCCCCAACATTACAACCCACCACCCACATACCCCTAATCTAACCCAAACCCCCCTTAAATAAACCTAACACTAAGCCCCTAAAGATCTTCCTACCTTATCTTCACCACACCGGGTATCACACCGATCCGTCCTGGCTCCGATGTCTTGATCCAAGCCCAAGCGGGGGGCTGAAGATGTCCATGATCCGACTGAAGTCTTCATCCAAGCGGGAGCTGAAGAGGTCCATGATCTGGCTGAAGTCTTCTATCAAGCGGCATCTTCAATCTTCTTTCTTCCGGATCCATGTTCATCCAGCCGACGCGGAACATCCATCTTCACCGACGACTTCCCGACGAATGACGGTTCCTTTAAGGGACGTCATCCAAGATGGCGTCCCTCGAATTCCGATTGGCTGATAGGATTCTATCAGCCAATCGGAATTAAGGTAGGAAAATTCTGATTGGCTGATGGAATCAGCCAATCAGAATCAAGTTCAATCCGATTGGCTGATCCGATCAGCCAATCAGATTGAGCTCGCATTCTATTGGCTGATCGGAACAGCCAATAGAATGCGAGCTCAATCTGATTGGCTGATCAGATCAGCCAATCGAATTGATTGGCTGATTCCATCAGCCAATCAGAATTTTCTTACCTTAATTCCGATTGGCTGATAGAATCCTATCAGCCAATCGGAATTCGAGGGATGCCATCTTGGATGACGTCCCTTAAAGGAACCGTCATTCGTCGGGAAGTCGTCGGTGAAGATGGATGTTCCGCGTCGGTGGGATGAACATGGATCCGGAAGAAAGAAGATTGAAGATGCCGCTTGATAGAAGACTTCAGCCGGATCATGGACCTCTTCAGCTCCCGCTTGGATGAAGACTTCAGTCGGATCATGGACATCTTCAGCCCCCCGCTTGGGCTTGGATCAAGACATCGGAGGAGCTCTTCTGGATCGATCGGTGAACCCGGCGTTGTGAAGATAAGGTAGGAAGATCTTCAGGGGCTTAGTGTTAGGTTTATTTAAGGGGGTTTGGGTTAGATTAGGGGTATGTGGGTGGTGGGTTGTAATGTTGGGGGGGGTATTGTATGTTTTTTTTTACAGGCAAAAGAGCTGAATTCTTTGGGGCATGCCCCGCAAAGGGCCCTTTTCAGGGCTGGTAAGGTAAAAGAGCTTTGAACTTTTTAAATTTAGAATAGGGTAGGGCATTTTTTTATTTTGGGGGGCTTTGTTATTTTATTAGGGGGCTTAGAGTAGGTGTAATTAGTTTAAAATTGTTGTAATATTTTTCTAATGTTTGTAAAGATTTTTTTATTTTTTGTAACTTAGTTCTTTTTTATTTTTTGTACTTTAGTTAGTTTATTTCATTGTATTTATTTGTAGGTATTTTATTTAATTTATTTATTGATAGTGTAGTGTTAGGTTTAATTGTAGATAATTGTAGGTATTTTATTTAATTAATTTATTGATAGTGTAGTGTTAGGTTTCATTGTAGATAATTGTAGGTATTTTATTTAATTAATTTATTGATAGTGTAGTGTTAGGTTTCATTGTAGATAATTGTAGGTATTTTATTTAATTAATTTATTGATAGTGTAGTGTTAGGTTTAATTGTAACTTAGGTTAGGATTTATTTTACAGGTAATTTTGTAATTATTTTAACTCGGTAACTATTAAATAGTTATTAACTATTTAATAGCTATTGTACCTGGTTAAAATAAATACAAAGTTGCCTGTAAAATAAATATTAATCCTAAAATAGCTACAATATAATTATAGTTTATATTGTAGCTATATTAGGGTTTATTTTACAGGTAAGTATTTAGCTTTAAATAGGAATAATTTATTTAATAATACTTAATTTATTTTGTTAGATTTAAATTATATTTAAGTTAGGGGGGTGGGAGGGTTAGAGTTAGACTTAGCTTTAGGGGTTAATACATTTATTAGAGTAGCGGTGAGATCCGGTCGGCAGATTAGGGGTTAATAATTGTAGGTAGGTGGAGGCGACATTGGGGGCATCAGATTAGGGGTTAATAAATATAATATAGGGGTCGGCTGTGTTAGTGGCAGCAGATTAGGGGTACATAGGGATAATGTAGGTTGCGGCAGTGTACGGAGCGGCAGATTAGGGGTTAAAAACAATATGCAGGTGTCAGCGATAGCGGGGGCGGCAGATTAGGGGTTATTAAATATAATATAGGGGTCGGGGGTGTTAGGGGCAGCAGATTAGGGGTATATAGGGATAACGTAGCTGGCGGCGGTGTACGGTTCAGCAGATTAGGGGTTAAAACATTTTAATAGAGTGGCGGTGATGTGGGGGGGGCCTCGGTTTAGGGGTACATAGGTAGTTTATGGGTGTTAGTGTACTTTAGAGCACAGTAGTTAAGAGCTTTATAAACCGGCGTTAGCCCAGAAAGCTCTTAACTACTGACTTTTTTCTGCGGCTGGAGTTTTGTCGTTAGATTTCTAACGCTCACTTCAGCCACGACTCTAAATACCGGCGTTAGAAAGATCCCATTGAAAAGATAGGATACTTAAATGGCGTAGGGGGATCTGCGGTATGGAAAAGTCGCGGCTGCAAAGTGAGCGTTAGACCCTTTCCTGACTGACTCTAAATACCAGCGGTAGCCCAAAAACAGCGTTAGGAGCCTCTAACGCTGGTTTTGACGGCTACCGCCCAACTCTAAATCTAGGCCAAAGTTTCTTAAAACTGCATGCTCTATCTGAATCATTAAAGAACAAATTTGGGTTTAGTGTCCCTTTAATTCCTGGGTATTAAGATAACAGCTAATCCACCCAATCATCTCTACAACCATTTTACAGGGATGTTCTAAAAATATATCAAATTCATTGCATATGAAAAAATATAATTATAGAAAATGATGCAACTCAAAAGCTTTGTTTACACCTCCTGGTATTAAAGTTCCTAATAAATATATTAATTTAATTTCAGTTTTCCCCAAAAAGGGCTAAATTACAAGTGGAGCTCTATTGTAACGTGCACCTGTAAAGGGGCTAATTTGCCCGTTTACTGACGCACGTTAAATAACCAGCCATTACAAGTGACTGGTAAATGCTCCCGTGAGCTTTGCAATAAGTGCAATTAACTAGAAGTCAGACCTCTGGTTAATGATAAAAACTTCCCCCAATTGCCCCCCAAATAAAGTGAACAGTTCTTTAAAATAAATAAAACATGAGCATTTTTATTTTTTTTAGTAAAGATCTTCACAAAGCAGTTATAAAGGGTTAAAGTGAGGCAATCTGGGGTGTTTAAAGAAAACAAATATGCACTGAAAGTGCCTTTACATAGAGGTGAACGGGGAATTGTTTTTTTACTCTAAATATATATGTACAGGTAGCCCTTAGTTTACGCCGAGGTTAGGTTCCAGAAGGAATGGTTGTAAATCGAAACCGTTGTAAATTGAAACCCAGTTTATAAAGTAAGTCAATGGGAAGTGAGGGAGTTAGGTTCCAGGCCCCTCTCAAAATTGTCATAATTAACACCTAATACATTATTTTTAAAGATTTGAAATGAAGACTTTAAATGCTAAACAGCATTATAAACCTAATAAAATAATCACACAACAGAGACTTTACTTGCATTTTTCTGCAAACAGTTCTTTCTATGCATTCCAATTTGGACTGATTTATAGAAAGGAAGATCTTGTTCCTTTGCAAGCTGCTCGATAGCTCAGGGCTGGTTAAACTGATTCATTTCAGCTTGCTTGGCTTGCATATCTTGGCTGCTACACAAGCGGACAGCTCCACCTACTGGCTATTTTAATCAATGCACTGCTTCTCAATAGCAGTCACATGACTGGAAAAAAAGGTTGTTATTCTGAAACAGTGCAAATTGAACCGTTGTAAATCGAGGGCCACCTGTATATGATTATATACACACACATCTATCTATCTATCTATCTATCTATCTATGTATATATTTATATATATATATATATATATATATATATATATATATATATATATATATATGTGTGTGTTAATATATATATATATATATAAATATATACACAGTATATATATATATATTTATATATATATATATATATACTCATAATAACACATAAATATATACTGTATGTATATGCTTATATATATATATTTATGTGTGTGTGTGTGTTAATATATATATATATATATATATATATATATATACAGGTAGAACTCAGTTTACGCTGGGGTTAGGTTTCAGAAGCAATGGTTGTAAATGGAAACCGTTGTAAATTGAAACCCAGTTTATAATGTAAGTCAATGGGAAATGAGGGAGATAGGTTCCAGGTGCCTCTCAAAATTGTCATAAGTAACACCTAATACATTATTTCTAAAGCTTTAAAACGAAGACTTAAATGCTAAACAGCATTATAAACCTAATAAAATAATCACACAACACAGAATGTATAATTAAACTAAGTTAAATGAACAAAAACATTTGCTAAACAGCATTATAAACATAATAAAATAATCACACAACACAGACTTCACTTGCATTTTTCTGCAAACAGTTCTTTCTATGCATTCCAATCTGGACTGATTTATAGACAGGAAGAGCTTGTTCCTTTGAAATCTGCTCGATAGCTCAGGTCTAGTTAAACTGAATAATTTCAGTTTGCTTGGCTTTGCTGCAACACAAGCGGACAGCCCCACCTACTGGCTATTTTAATAAATGCACTGCTTCTCAATGCTTTTCAATAGCAGTCACATGACTGGAAAAAAAAGGTTGTTATTCTGAAACGGTGTAAATTGAACCGTTGTAAAACGAGGGCCACCTGTATATATATATACACACATATTAACACATACATATATATGTATAAATTCATATACATATATATTTTTATTTTGCTGCCCAATGCTGTGCGAATTGCCCCTGCACTGCTCTAGGTGGTCTGCCATGTCTCATGGCATAAAAACGAGGCTCCTTATGGAAGTGCGATGCCCTGAGCGCAAGGCCTCCAGGGAATGTGAACACCAGGTCGCTTTCACATTGTGTTTGACTTGTAATACCAGGGCACATTTACATGTGCTGGTATTACTGAGAGGAGCACAAATATCGCCCTCTGGAAATCACAATATTGTTTTCCACTCATAATCTAGGCCTTAGTTAGAAATATCACCACCTCTCCAGTGACTTTGCACTTTTTAATAGCCATAACTGTGGTTATGTGTGCTGGATGAAAGTAATTTTTTAATCTGAAATGATGTGATAAGGAGTGTTTTATAAAACCAATTTTAATGTTTCTTACATGTTCTTCCTATCTTTTAGATAACAATCTAGAGGTACGCCCAATGTATTGTAATTTGCATGAGCACTCTAGTAAATATATAACATTCTTGTAACTACATGTGATAAATTATTTCATATCAAACGTTTTGTTATCTGTGCAAGATTAAATTCTATCTCCTATTTTTGGCACATTTCACATTTATAGAAGCCAACTAATTGCTTATCTAACCAAGTTTTCTTTTTACATTTACTTTGTAAGAAACTCCAAGTTACCGTATCTTTTATACAATGGGCTTATTTTAAAAACAAATTTAGATTTATTCTGTATAATATCTGTAAGACGTGTGTCTCTTTTTAGAATATTCCAATGCTTATAGATAATATCTCTAACTTGTTTATTTTGTGCACAATAATCCAGTACTATCGGTCCGATTTTGTTATCTTTTGCATACATCATTATGATGTTGTTTTTAATTATTTTTATATATAAGAAATTTACATCTATCTTTACCTTTAGAATTCTTTATAATGCCATCTATACAATATTCATTGGAGTTTTTTTCTACAAATCCATCTTTAAAGGGACAGTCAACATGAGAATTTTTGTTGTTTTAAAACATAGATAATCCCTTAATTACCAATTCCCCAATTTTGCATAACCAACATAGTTATAATTATACACATTTTACCTCTGTAATTACCTTGTATCTCTGCCTCAGGAAACTGCCCCCTTAATTTTGACAGACTTGCATTTTAGCCAATCAGAGCTGACTACTTGGTAAATTCACGTGCATGAGCTCAATGTTATATATATATATATATGAAACATGTGAACTAATGCCCTCTAGTGGTGAAAAACTATCAAAATACATTTAGATTAGAGGTGGCCTAACTAACAATACCAAGAACAATACCAAGAGAACAAAGCAAAATTGGTGATAAAAGTACATTGGAAAGTTGTTTAAAATGACATGCCCTATTTAAATCATTAAAGGTTTTTTTTTGGACTTGACAGTCCCTTTAAGTGTATTGGATTGTTCAGCTGTGCAATTTCTTTTTAGCCTATTAAAATTGTCCTTTTGTTATATTTTTAATCCAATTTTGAAGATGGCAACTATTGTTGGACATCTACTTGTTTTTAATCATTTTTGTGTCTTACGTGTAACCAATTCTAAAAAAAAAAATCATTCTGACTACATTCCCATGTCTAATTGATATTCCTATCATTTAAATTTAAAAAATCCATGTACTTGTCTAGCTTTTGTTTAGTGTCTTTCCAGATACATAAAATGTCATCTATAATTATATAATGGGCTACTAGGTTGTCCTACCAGTTATGTGAACTGAAGACAAATTTGTCTTCCCAAGTGGATATATATAGATCACATAACTGGGAGCAAACCTAATGAATCGTTCATCATAACAAAATAAATTTGTCTCTAGGATTAATTCTATTCTCTCCAAGACATAGTTGATCTGAGTTATATTCATTGGCTCTATACTAAGGAAATGTGCTTGTCCTCCACTATACTGTCATCCACCTCATGTTGACTGAAGGTGTCTATCAGTTACTGTCATGAGGTCTATCCCTGGTCAAACTCCAGGGATCTGTCCTGAGCAATTAGCAACACAAGTCACCTAATAAATATTGTTGAGGATTAAATAAAAAAATCAAATCCAATTACATGCACTGCAGTCTGTGGTGTTGAATTTAACCCTGAATATGTGTGTCTGTGTCTAACTCTGCCTGTGTGTGTATGTGTCTGTGTCTAACACTGCCTGTGTGTGTATGTGTCTGTGTCAAACCCTACCTGTGTGTGTCTAACCCTGCCTGTGTGTGTGTTTCTAACCCTACCTGTGTGTGTGTGTGTGTGTGTCTAACCCTGCCTGTGTGTGTCTGTGTGTGTGTGTTTCTAACCCTGCCTGTGTGTGTGTCTAATCCTGCCTGTGTGTGTGTTTTCTGTATCTAACCTGTATCTAATCCTGCCTGTGTGTGTGTTTCTGTATCTAATCCTGTCTTGTGTTTGTCTGATTGTGTTTGTCTGTGTGTGTGTGTCTAACCCTGCCTGTGTGTGTCTGTGTGTGTGTCTAACCCTGCCTGTGTGTGTGTCTGGGTCTATTCCTGCCTGTGTGTGTATGTGGCTAACCTTGCTTGTGTGTGTGTATGTGTCTGTGTCTAACCCTGCCTGTGTGTGTCTGTGTATGTGTTTAACCCTGTCTGTGTGTGTCTGTATATGTGACTGTCTAACCCTGCCTGTGTGTGTGTGTGTGTCTCGGTGTCTAACTCTGCCTGTGTGTGTATGTGTCTAACACTGCTGGTGTGTGTATGTGTCTAAACCAGTCAGTGTGTATGTACCTGTGTCTAACCCTGCCTGTGTGTGTCTAACCCTACCTGTGTGTATCTGTGTCTAATCCTGCCTGTGTGTGTGTATGTGTCTAAACCTGCTTATGTGTGCCTGTGTGTGTGTCAAAACCTGCCTCTGTGTGTGTGTGTCTGTGTGTGTCTAGCCCTGCCTGTGTGTGTCTGTGTGTGTCTGTCTAACCCTGCCTATGTGTGTGTCTGAGTGTGCCTGACCCTACCTGTATGTGTGTTTAACCCTGCCTATTTGTGTCTGTGTGTGTCTAACCCTGCCTATGTGTGTCTAACTCTGCCTGCGTGTGTCTGTGTGTGTGTCTAACCCTGCCTATGTGTGTGTCTAATCCTGCCTATGTGTGTGTGTCTCTAACCATACCTGTGTTGCCTGTGTGTGTGTGTGTGTTTGTGTCTAACCCTGCCTATGTATGTCTGTGTGTGTTCTTACCCTTCCTGTGCGTATCTCTGTGTGTGTGTCTAAACCTGCCTGTGTTTCTGTATGTGTGTCTGTGTGTGTGTCTAACCCTGCCTATGTGTGTCTGTGCAAACATATAAAACATATAAAACAGCAACTTCCTGGGAGTCCAGTGCACGTGAAGACAGGGACTCTGCCAAAATCCCCCAATCACACTCAAACAAAGTAGTTGTCCACAGCACTATAATTCTTCTTTTAAGTCTTTATTAAAGTACAGACATGGAAAAAAGCGACGTTTCGAGTATAATAACTCTATAACTAGCATGAATAAGAGTTATTATACTCGAAACATCGCTTTTTTCCATGTCTGTACTTTAATAAAGACTTAAAAGAAGAATTATAGTGCTGTGGACAACTACTTTGTTTGTATGTGTGTCTGTGTGTGTGTTTCTAACCCTGCCTATGTGTGTCTGTGTGTGTCTAACCCTGTCTGTGTGTGTCTAACCCTGTCTGCGTGTATGTGTCCATGTGTGTCTAACCATGTCTGTGTGTGTGTCTAACCCTGCCTGTGTGTGTCTAACCCTGTCTGTGTGTGTGTGTCTGTGTGTCCATGTGTGTCTAACCATGTCTGTGTGTGTCTAACCCTGCCTGTGTGTGTGTGTGCTTTTCTGTGTTTGTCTAACCCTGCCATGTGTCTTCTTCTTTGCCTCTGTGTGTGTCTATTCCTGAATTTCTGTGTCAGTTCTTGTCTGTGTGTGCATGTTTGTATCTATCCCTGCTTATTGTGCCTGTTTTTACCTACATATGTGTTTGTATGTATGACTTTTCTTACATATATGTGTATGTGTTTATCCATTGTTTATATATACTGTACCTGTATATATGTATTGATGTGTACCTGTTTTTTCTATTCTTGGATATGTATGTCTTTGGGTGTCTGTATATCCATGCACATGTTAGTGTATCTCACCTAGGTATGTGCATATTTGTCCATGTATGTTTGTGTGTGCATTGCCTGCAAATTAAAAAGTTGGCTAGTAAGAATTTTCACAGGACATATAGAACTTGAGCATGTTTTTCAACTCCTATAGATAGATTTGTTAATAATTTTGGATTTGTTTTAAAACTTTACCCACTTTCTAAGTTTTTAAAAATATATATTTTAAATACACTTAGTTAGAATGATGAGAAACTTTGGAAAATTGTCTCCCAGCCTCTTGTAAAAAAATATTTCACGCAAAAGTCTTCCTCCACATGTTCCACGGGTCAAGCATATCATAGAGAAGAATAAAAGTTAGGGATATTCAAGTCAAAATTAAACTTTCATGATTCAGATAGGGCATGCAATTTTTTTTTTTATGAATTCTTTTTTTATTGAAGAGAATTCAGGCATACAACATGTAAACCATTGCACAAAGATAATTCTGAATTTTACAGTGTCACATACAGTGAAATAAAAGATATGGCTTTCTAATATATAACATAATGCATACTAATGATCTGATGCATAAATAGATATGGGCAAAGGTAACTGTCCTTGACACGTGTTAGAATGGATTATGATTTAGTACATTCAATACAGGGAAAACCTTTATTTATACACATTTACCCGGGTTTCTCATTGCCTGTTACCCGAACTCTCTTAATTTTAACTTTATGAAACTAAACTAAACCTAAACCAAAAACACCAAAATAAAAAAGAAAACCAATAAACACTAACTCTTCAATAAATCCAATGATTTCAGAGGTATACAGTCCCCCTAAATATGTAGGAGAAGTATCATTATATGTTGTTCAGTATGACAAGATAAACAAGCCTAGGCATTCAATTAGGCAATAAATCTACTGGGGTACAACTAAGTAAGGTAAGATTAAAGAGGCAAGACTGATTTAACTGTTGAATTGTATTGTAGTTAACCCATGTAGTATGTACATTTTAGGAGTCAACATATGCTGTAGTCGGCAAAGGTTCTGTTATTCTGAGACAGCGGACAGATTGCTATGTAACTGTGCACTAAAATTAAGTGAAAGGAGGGTGGGTACCAACCATAATGTCCACCTCCATACAGTATTTCATTAGGGTTTAGTGTACACTATAAGGTTCTATCATCATGACACATTGGACAGCTTGAAATGGGGGGCTCATGCTGACTACCATGTCTGTCTAAATGTATTGTTACAGGAAGCGAAATGAGTGGCTCAGTCTTGGATTGTAAGTAGCAGTTTAAGAGCATGCAGCATGTCTTCCCAAAACATGTTTGGATGAGGCAATTATCTTAACATATCAGACCGGCTGTTGTGGAACTGTATTTAAATTTTGATCAAGAGCAAGCATATGCCGGTTACTGTGCAGGGCTGAGTGAATAGATTACCTGATTCCAACACGGGTTAGAGTTAGACTCATACAGTTCAGTGGAGCACCGCCTGTCTGCGGGGGACGACAACCTCCATGCTGTTTTCTATAGTCAGAGGGATAGTTGTTAATTCTTGCGACCAATTGTGGAACTTGTAAAGAATTAGTATACTGTAATATATCAGGTGTAGCTGCGGGTTGTCCACTCCATTGTAGAGCTAGGATCTCAACGTCACAGTCCGCTTCCCATGAGTATTTCAAAAATTGAAGATCCATAGTCCCGGGAGTTGTGGCACTGGTCTTCGCCGCTTGTGTAATGTATTGTGTGGTTGTGTTGTCCAGGCTCAATGAATAAGTGGTAACATGAGGGCAGGATCGCATGCCAGCAACCAAAGCATCCATGGCCAGAGGGGTCCCAGACTCCCTTGACCTATCTAGCAAGACCTGCCGAGGTTCAGGTATGCGAAGTTCTTGTATTTCACAGAGAAGACTCTCCATAGCTATTGTAAGAGAGTGCAACAACGGCGCAAAGACCTCAATAAGGGCTGCGGTAAGGTACTCCATGGTGAGCACGTCTAAAAGGCCCTAGGGCTGAAATTGACTTTTTAATGCCTTCTCGGTAGCCAGGGGTTGTAGTGTCCTGATCCTGCGGGTTTCCCGGGCACAAGTTCTGCCAAGGGAGGTATGGATGGCTTAGGATCTGCCACAGTGCTTTTATGAGCTAGGTTCATTCACAGAGCATAGTGAATCTGTGGCCATCTTGGTTAGCCACCTACCGGAAGTCGCAGGGCATGCAATTTTAATTAACTTTGCATTTTACTTTTATCATCAAATTTTCTTTGTTCCTTTGTTATTCTTTGTTGAAAGCTAAATCTAGGTAGGCTCAGATGCTAATTTCTAAGCCCTTGAAGGCCACCTCTTATGTCAGAGGCATTTTGACAGTTTTTCACAGCTAGACAGCGCTAGTTCATGTGTCATATAGATAACATTGGGCTCACTCCTATGGAGTAAGCACTGATTGGCTAAAATGCAAGTCTGTCAAAAGAACTGAAATAAGGGGACAGTCCGCAGAGGCTTAGATACAAGGTAATCACAGAGGTAAAAAGTATATTATGACAGTGTTAGTTATGCAAAACAGTGTAATAGGTAATAAAGGGATTATCTATCTTTTAAACAATAACAATTTTGTAGTAGACTGTCCCTTTAACCCCTTAATCCAATCCGATGTATATATACGCTGTGCGGTACTTTGGCTATCGTACTGCACCACGTCTATATACGTTGTCGCTTCAGGATGCTCCAGCACTCTCAGCTGTTAAGTTACAGCCGAGATCTGGAGCTCTTGAAGCTTCAGGCATCTGCCGCATATGGAGCCGGAGCGAGATCGGTGCTCCCCCTTCATATGAGGGCAGATGCTTGATCGTTACAAACGTTGAAACTGTGTGTGTCAACGTCTGTAACAATCTTCTATTCGTGCAGGCAGGAGGTTTGGGCAGGAGGTGGGAGGCCCAGCAGGGGATGCGGGAGGGAGCGGGAGGAAGTGGGAGGGACCATACGCTACAGAAAAAATTATAATAAAGGGACAGGGAGGAATTGGGCAGATACAGTACAGAAAAGGGGATTTGGGGGTGTGGGGCCCTAAACAAAAGATTGCGGGTGAGGGGGAGGTGAGGGGGACACTACGCTACAGAAAATATATATATAAAAACAGCTACCAGTACCTAAGATGGCGCCTAACAGTTAGAGGGGGGAGGTTTAGAGAGCTGTTTGGGAGGGAGGGGATCAGGGAAGTTAGGGGGTAAGGGGGAATCCTAAACTTGAGAAATATATAAAAAAAACAAAAAACATTTTATTTTAAAAAAGCCTTATTTTTTCATACTGGCAGACTGTCTGGCAGTACCTAATGTGGGGTTTACCAGTGAGGGGGGGTGAAAGAGCAGTTTGGGAGGGATCAGGTAGAAGGTTAATCTCTACACTAAAGCTAACATTAACCTTTTAAGCTACCCAATTAACCCATTCACTGCCGGGAATAATAGAAGTGTGGTGCGCAACTGCAATTATCAGCCTTCTAATTATCAAAAAGCAATGGCAAATCCATATATGTCTGCTATTTCTAAACAAAGGACATCCCAGAGAAACTTTTACAAACATTTGTGCCATAATTGCACAAGCAGTATGTAAATAATTTGGTGGCATTTGACGGTGAAATGGTGGCATGAAATATACCAAAATGGGCCTAGATCAATACCTTGGGTTGTCTACTTAAAAATATATATAGATTTCATATGTAAATAAAAAAAACAAGGCTCTATTTCTGTTTAAATGGAGTGATAGCAAAAATGCTAAAAATGCTCTGGTATTTTGGGCAAGTTTTTGGTCTGGAGTTCCCGGTAGTGAAAGGGTAAAAAGAGGCCTGACAAAAACAAGTACGCTGTTGGCATTTATCATTGCACCATTTATCATTGCACCAGCAGTTCTTGTGAACAGGATTCCCTGATGTTCCAACTGCGCATTCGTTCAACTCTAACGCACACGTTCATGAATCAGGCCAAAAATGAAGTGCAGGCTCAGAGCATCAAAGGGGTGTTTGCTCTTTAAAGCTGTCACCTATCGGTCAGAAAATCAAAGGGCTGGTTGAAGAAATGTCAGCAAAAAAAAAAAAAGAGGACATCTGCGCCGGGCGGAGGATCTGTATAACAAATATAGAGAGGTTAGAGGCAATAAATATTTTGTTTTTATTTAAAAAAAAAAAAATCATGAATGAAAGGGAGGTTTAATTTTGATGATGGTTACATGCATATGATGAAGATCGATCAAGTTTGCCATCACTCTAAAGTTTTTTGCAGGAAATGTATTTATTTATTATGAATATTTATTGCAGGATTTGCCAAATTAACATTACTGTATTTTCGATATATCCTTTGATAATTCACAACAATAATTATATAAGGAACAAAAAAAGAGTATACAATAGGATAGTTACTTCCCTTTAGTTAGAACCGCTGCCTTCCAAACAGTCTCTCTCAAAGCTGTACAAACTATGTATATTGGCAGATAGAGGCACTGGTTCTAAGGGATCTCCAAAGGATTTTTCTTTATGTTTAACACTTTTCCCAGAATAATTCTCTCTGTGTATGTGTTCAAAGAATATCACATTGGCATAGTATGTCTGAGCACCTTAATGCATAAGTTCAGTATACTCACAGAGTAATATCAGACAAGCGGCTCCACAGGTGATTTCACAATCTTCCCAAAAAGGTTTTTTTTTTCTGTATCTGTGTTCAAAGAATATCACATTGACATAGTATGTCTGAGCACCTTAATACATAAGTGCAGTATACTCACAGAATAATATCAGACAAGCGGCTCCACAGGTGATTTCACAATGTTCCTAAAAAGGTTTTTTTTTTCTGTATCTGTGTTCAAAGAATATCACATTGACATAGTATGTCTGAGCACCTTAATATATAAGTGCAGTATACTCACAGAATGATATCAGGCAAGGCAAGCAGCTCCACAGGTGATATCACAATAAAACAGCAGGTAATTTCACAAAAAACAACGATCAGGAAAGGAAAAAAGCTGACTTTCTTTCATGTAATTAGCAAGAGTCCATGAGCTAGTGACGTATGGGATATACATTCCTACCAGGAGGGGCAAAGTTTCCCAAACCTTAAAATGCCTATAAATACACCCCTCATCACACCCACAATTCAGTTTTACAAACTTTGCCTCCCATGGAGGTGGTGAAGTAAGTTTGTGCTAGATTCTACGTTGATATGCGCTTCGCATCAGGCTGAAGCCCGGTTTTCCTCTCAGAGTGCAGTGAATGTCAGAGGGATGTGAAGAGAGTATTGCCTATTTGAAAACAATGGTCTTCCTCTAGGGGATCTATTTCATAGGTTCTCTGTTATCGGTCGTAGAGATTCATCTCTTACCTCCCTTTTCAGATCGACGATATACTCTTATATACCATTACCTCTACTGATTCTCGTTTCAGTACTGGTTTGGCTATCTACTATATGTAGATGAGTGTCCTGGGGTAAATAAGTCTTATTTTTTGTGACACTCTAAGCTATGGTTGGGCACTTTATATGTAAAGTTCTAAATATATGTCTTTAAACTTATATTTGCCATGATTCAGGATAATCAGTATTCCTTCATTCAGACTGTCAGTTTCATTATTTGGGATAATGCATATGAATAAATATTATTTTTCTTACCTTCAATTTTCAATTGACTATTTTTTCCTGCGGACTGTTAGGCTCGCGGGGGCAGAAAATGCTTCAATTTATTGCGTCATTCTTGGCGCAAACTTTTTTGGCGCAAAATTTTGTCATTTCCGGCGTCGTAGTTGACGCCGGAAGTTGTTTGTAGTTACGTCATTTTTTTGACGCATGTGTATTCAGACGTTTTTTTGCGCCAAAAAATGTGGGCGTCGGTTTCGACGTCAGAGGATGTGGCGTCATACTTGGCGCCAAAAATGTGGGCGTCATACTTGTTCCACTTTTTTCTCACATTATTTAAGTCTCACTTTTTTGTTGCTTCTGGTTGCTAGAAGCTTGTTTATTTTGCATTTTTTCCCATTCCTGAAACTGTCATTTAAGCAATTTGATAATTTTGCTTTATATGTTGTTTTTTTCTATTACATATTGCAAGATATTCAAAACACTGTTCCTGTATCAAGAAATGCTGAGGGATTCCTGTTGACTGATATCAGTCCTACCAAAGCTAAGTTCATTTATTTTAATGTTATGAAAGTTTATCTTTAGCTATGGTTTGTAATAAGTTATCATGATAAACTTTTACATGCAGAATCCATTAGTATTTATGCTTTATATATTGCTATTCTTTTTATATCTTATGTACAAGATATACTTAGAAATTTCTAAGAATATTTTTCTGATTCTATTTTAAAGGCTTCTAATAAAATTTGTAGGTCTTTTTCAAACTTCTTTTTTAGTTGATGAAGTTTCAAATGACCAACAACATAATGAATTATCCTTCTCTGATGGTACATTTGTTCTTTGTTCAAAAGGTGTTGATTATTTTGGATATTGAAATATCTAGTTCTTTTGATTTTAAAGACTAGCTAACATTTAAATTATTAATCTTCTGTGGTTTCTTCAGAGTTTTTTTTTCAGTTCCTGATACTAGGGAATTGAATAGGCCGAGAATTTTCTTTTAGTCCTTCTTTAAGGTTTTTAAATTGTATTCTTTGCCGACAGTTAATTTTCAGTTTTGAGGAAAGATTTCCCAAGTTAATGGGGCTATCTCTACTCCTGCTAAAATATACTATTATTCTTATAGCAAATAGTATTTATTTTTTTTCCTTCAGATGGTCGTATCTTATTTAAGGAAAATTATTTTCAGGTACTTTTTCTTAGACCTGTAATTAATTTGGCTGATGTTGCAATGCTGCATCTTTCTGGTTGGATACTTTAAGATCAAGTATCGGATTATGATTTGTTTAGCATTGTTAAAAGGACAAAATCTTCTACTTATTTGAAGTTCAGACTAAGTGCTATTGCATTGTCTTGTTATCTTGCATTTGTTGATTGTGCAAGTCCAGTGTGTTGTCTGATCCTTTAACTTGATTAACATGCTAATAATTTAATTTGTGTTGTCATTTTATTAAATATTTTCGCAAATGAGGTTTAATCTATGTCTTTAGCTATTTTAGCTAGAAGAACATGGTGATTTCAATCTTGGAATGCTAATTTGATTTCTAAAATCCATATTTCTTTTTTTCCAAGATATTCAATTATTTGGTTCATAATTGGATTCAATTATTTAACTGTTACTCTGGGCTTCAAGATTGAGTTCTAAGACTAAAACTTTAAGCTTATTTTAGTTTTCTGTTCTTACTAAGGAACGGAATCCTGAATTCTTCCCCAAGTAACATGTTTATTCAATTAAGCCTTTTAAAAAAAAAAAAAAGTTCAAAGTCAGCTCCCCAAATTTGCATATACGTGCGATTCTTATTCCAGCTTGGCTGGTAAGGGGCAGGTTAAGACTTTTTTGAAATTTGTTTGGTTCTATGCAGTCCAAACTTCTTAAACTTTGGGTACAGAATAAGTAAAACCGTCTGTGAGAAGTCTTTTTTCTCCATCATATTCCAGCTATTCCAGTAAGACTAACACTTTCCTGAAGTGTGTCTCAGACATGGATTTTACTGGGGTATTTTTTCCAGTTTCATTTTAGGGACTGGATTTTGGGGTTTTTATTCAAGACTATTCATTGTTCCAAAGATAGAAAATCTTTTTGAACTGCCATCTTTTAGAATGGTGTTTATATGGTCTATTCGGCCTTTTTGGTCAGTGATGGCATTATTTGTCTACAATAGATACAATAGATGCATATCTTCATTTTCTGTTTTCATTCAGATTATTTTTTTCTGAGATTCTCTTTTTTTGACAAGCATTACCAATTTGTTACAGGTACAAGGCTAGCGGCCGCTCCAAACTCTCAGGCCGGCCCGGACTGTGGCTCAGGGTGATGACATCACGGACGCCGCTGTGGTATTGGCAAAACGGGCAAGTAGGACATGCAGTGACTGGGTGCAATGCCTAAGTGGGCAACAAATCAATTGCCCCAATCAGCAATACAAAAAATGGAAAAGGCAGCACCAGCTTTAATTTTCAAAAAAAACAAGAACATGTTAATAATGTTAAAAACTATTGTAAGGACTCCACAGTGGCAAGGCATTTCAACTTATTTCATTTTACTAATGAAGGAAATTTCAAGGTTAAAATCATTGATGTAGCTAATGTCCCTTTAAGAGATGGGAACAGGTACAAAATTTTGGACAGGAAAGAATTATACTGGATTTACCAACTTAAAACCAGGATTCCTGATGGCCTGAACCTGGAATGGGACATTAGCTACTTTGTATAACCAGTATAACAGTAGTATTAGGCATAGAGACCCCCTTAATAAATAGTAGGGATATTATAAAGGGGGAGATGAACAGTAATTAAATTTAATTTAATTTAATTTTCTCTCATATTTGAAGATTCTATTAGGATTTATTTATATAAAACAAACAGTCTATTGTCACAAATTCCTTGTATATATCTCAGTACTAGGGATAATACCTTTTAGCCTGACCAGTGCATTTTGGTATTGGGACTATTATGGTTAATTTATATTTAACATCTAGTCTGTTGTTATAATTTCCCTGCATATATGTTTGGGAATAATATCTAATAGTCTGATAAATACATTAAGGCAGACTTTCCAACATCTTTGTAAAGGTTATAAGAAATATTAAATATCTTTATATTAGTAAGATAGGAGACTAATGTTTAAGACAGCCATGTATGTAAATCTAACAAATCTAATAATTGTTCTTTCAATTTAATTCAGCTGTAATGAACATAGGATAATATATACTGTAGCATATTTTATGTTAATTACATATACTTTTAATGTTTGGTTGTTTTTGACATTAAGGGGTTAAATATGCAAGTAATATGTCCCAGTATAAGAGGGCCATGTTTGGGAACACCTGTTGTCTCTGATGAAATTTGTTTTGAAAATTAAAGCTGGTGCTGCCTTTTCCATTTTTTGTATTACCAATTTGTTGTTTTTCCTTCTGGTCTAGCGACAGCTCTAAGAATCTTTTCAAGGTTCTCAGTGTTTCTTATTTGGACGGTATCGTGGTACTGGCTCAGTCTTTTTGTTCTGCGGAATCTCATACGTTTCAACTTTGTTGTTTCTTCAAGACATGGTTAGAGGATTTTTTTATCAAAAGTTCCTTGTTTCCTCACACAAGGGTCATCTTTTTTAGGTTTCCAGATAGATTGTGTCAATGTTTTTGTCTCTAACAGACAAGTAACAAGTTTATTGGGTTCCGTTTGTCGGAACCTTCAGTCTCTATTATTTCCTTCAAGTGGCTATATATGCTTGGAAGTTTTAGGTTTCATCGCTGCAGCATTGGATTTGATTCCCTTTGCTCATTTCATAGGAAACCTTTCCAGTTTTTTATGCTGAATAATGGTGCAGGGATTCTAGGATATCACTTTTTATATCTTTGAATCCTAATGTTTAACTATCTTTGATTCGGTGGTTAAGATCACCATCATTTAGTTCTACAGGTCTCTTCGGTTCTTTCCACCTGGACCATGATCTCTACAGATGCGAGTCTTTTAGGTTGGGAGGCTGTCTGAGGATCTCTGTCACCACAAGGGGTTTGGAAATCTCAGGAGGCGAGATTACCATTTGATATTTTGGAACTCCGTGCATTCTCAGAGTTCTTCAGTTTGGTTTCTTTTTGAAGGAGAGACGTTTTTTCAGACAGACAATGTCACAACTGTGGCGTATGTCAATCATCAGGGTGGGACTATCAGTCTTTAGGCTGTGACAGAAGTATCTCGGATATTTGCTTGGGCTAAATTCAGCTCCTATTTAATTTATGTGGTCTTTTTCCCAGGCATAGACAATTGGGAAGCGGATTATTCTGTTAATCAAGCTTTACATCCGGGAGAATGGTCTCTTTACCCAGATATGTTTTTCAATTTCTCAGATGTGAGGGCTCCCAGAAATAGATCTGATGGCATCTCATCTAAATAAGGAACTTCCCAGGGGCCTATTCAGGTCCTGGGATCCTCAGGCGGAAGTAGTGTATGCATTAACACTTCCTTGGAATTATCAATCTGCCTATATTTTTTCAACTCTGGTTCTTCTTTTTAGAGTGATTTTCTAAATCATCAGAGAGCAATCTTTGGTGTGGCTGGTGGCTCCAGCATGGCCACACAGGTTTTGGTATATGGTTCTTGTTCGGATGTCCAGTTGCCAATCTTGGTTACTTCCATTAAGGCCAGACCTTATATCTTAACATTCGTTTTTTTCATCAGGAATTCAAATTATTAATTTGATGGTATGAAAATTTAACGCTTAGTACTTAGTCATAGAAGTTTCTCTGACTCAGTGATTAATACTATGTTGCAGGCTCGTAAATCTGTGTCTAGTAGGATTTATTATCGAGTTTGAAAGATTTACATCTCATGATGCTCTTCTTATGAATTCTCTTGGCATTCTTTTAGAATTCCTAGGATTTTATGGTTTCTTCATAAGATTTTGTCTGCATGTTCCTTGAAATGACAAATCTCTGCTTTTTCTGTGCTGTTTCACAGTAAGAATTGCTAAATTTTTCTGATATTCTTTGTTTTGTTCAGGCTTTGGTTCGTATCAAGCCTGTCATTAAGCCAATTTCTCCTCCGTGGAGTCTTATTTTGGTTCTGAAGGCTTTACAGGCTCTTCTGTTTGAGCATACGCTTTCTTTGGACATTATTTTCTTTCATGGAAAGTATTGTTCTTTTTAGACATCTCTTCAGCTAGAACAGTTTTTGAATTAGCTGTTATTTCTTGTGAATTTCCTTTTTTTCTGATTTTTCATCAGGATAAGGTGGTTTTTGCTGTCCTCATTTAAATTTTTACCTAAAGTTGTGAATTCTAACAACATTAGTGGAGGAATTATTGTCCCTTTCATGTGTCCTAATGCTAAGAATTATTTGGTAAGATTCTTACATTTTTTGGATGTGGTAAGAGTTTTGAAATATTATGTTGAAGCCTACTCAGATGTCAGACAGACTTCTAGTCTATTTGTTATCTTTTCTGGTTTTAGGAAAGGTCAGAAGGCTTCTGCCTTTTCTTTGGCATCTTGGTTAAAGCTTTTGATTCATCATGCTTATTTGGAGTCGGGTTAATCCCCGCCTCTGAGGATTACGGCTCATTCTACTAGGTCATTTTCTACTTCCTGGACTTTTAAGAATGAAGCTTCTGTTGATCAGACTTGCAAAGCAATGACTTGGTCTTCTTTGCATACTTTTACTAAATTCTACCATTTTGATGTTTTCTCTTCTTCAGAAGCAGTTTTTGGTAGAATAGTACTTCAGGCAGCTGTTTCAGTTTGATTCTTCTGCTTATAACTTCAGTTTTTTTCATTATAAAAATTGAAACTTTTGATTTGGGTAGTGGATAAATTTTTCAGCGGAATTGGCTGTCTTTATTTTATCCCTCCCTCTCTAGTGACTCTTGCGTGGAAGTTCCACATCTTGGGTATCTGCTATCCCATACGTCACTAGCTCATGGACTCTTGCTAATTACATGAAAGAAAACATAATTTATGTAAGAACTTACCTGATAAATTCATTTATTTCATATTAGCAAGAGTCTATGAGGCCCACCCTTTTTGTGGTGGTTATGATTTTTTTGTATAAAGCACAATTATTCCAATTCCTTATTTTTGATGCTTTCGCTCCTTTCTTATCACCCCACTTCTTGGCTATTCGTTAAACTGAATTGTGGGTGTGGTGAGGGGTGTATTTATAAGCATTTTAAGGTTTGGGAAACTTTGCCCCTCCTGGTAGGAATGTATATCCCATATGTCACAAGCTCATGGACTCTTGCTAATATGAAAGAAATGAATTTATCAGGTAAGTTCTTACATAAATTATGTTTTTTAAATAAAATGTTTATTTTATAATAATGATATAAGGTTAATAATTATATAAGGTTTGTATGTAATTTGTTTTTTAATTTTTATAATTTTAATAATTTTAAAAAAAATCTTTCATTACAAATAAAAAAATATTTTATTACATAATTACAAAATGAAAAATGATTGCATATCTTAGATATTTTTTCAAAATAAAGGTTAGATTATTATTATTATGTATGATAAAGTCTTAATAATTTTTTATATATATATATATATATATATATATATATATATATATACAGGGAGTGCAGAATTATTAGGCAAATGAGTATTTTGACCACATCATCCTCTTTATGCATGTTGTCTTACTCCAAGCTGTATAGGCTCGAAAGCCTACTACCAATTAAGCATATTAGGTGATGTGCATCTCTGTAATGAGAAGGGGTGTGGTCTAATGACATCAACACCCTATATCAGGTGTGCATAATTATTAGGCAACTTCCTTTCCTTTGGCAAAATGGGTCAAAAGAAGGACTTGACAGGCTCAGAAAAGTCAAAAATAGTGAGATATCTTGCAGAGGGATGCAGCACTCTTAAAATTGCAAAGCTTCTGAAGCGTGATCATCGAACAATCAAGCGTTTCATTCAAAATAGTCAACAGGGTCGCAAGAAGCGTGTGGAAAAACCAAGGCGCAAAATAACTGCCCATGAACTGAGAAAAGTCAAGCGTGCAGCTGCCAAGATGCCACTTGCCACCAGTTTGGCCATATTTCAGAGCTGCAACATCACTGGAGTGCCCAAAAGCACAAGGTGTGCAATACTCAGAGACATGGCCAAGGTAAGAAAGGCTGAAAGACGACCACCACTGAACAAGACACACAAGCTGAAACGTCAAGACTGGGCCAAGAAATATCTCAAGACCGATTTTTCTAAGGTTTTATGGACTGATGAAATGAGAGTGAGTCTTGATGGGCCAGATGGATGGGCCCGTGGCTGGATTGGTAAAGGGCAGAGAGCTCCAGTCCGACTCAGACGCCAGCAAGGTGGAGGTGGAGTACTGGTTTGGGCTGGTATCATCAAAGATTAGCTTGTGGGGCCTTTTCGGGTTGAGGATGGAGTCAAGCTCAACTCCCAGTCCTACTGCCAGTTTCTGGAAGACACCTTCTTCAAGCAGTGGTACAGGAAGAAGTCTGCATCCTTCAAGAAAAACATGATTTTCATGCAGGACAATGCTCCATCACACGCGTCCAAGTACTCCACAGCGTGGCTGGCAAGAAAGGGTATAAAAGAAGAAAATCTAATGACATGGCCTCCTTGTTCACCTGATCTAAACCCCATTGAGAACCTGTGGTCCATCATCAAATGTGAGATTTACAAGGAGGGAAAACAGTACACCTCTCTGAACAGTGTCTGGGAGGCTGTGGTTGCTGCTGCACGCAATGTTGATGGTTAACAGATCAAAAGACTGACAGAATCCATGGATGGCAGGCTTTTGAGTGTCCTTGCAAAGAAAGGTGGCTATATTGGTCACTGATTTGTTTTTGTTTTGTTTTTGAATGTCAGAAATGTATATTTGTGAATGTTGAGATGTTATATTGGTTTCACTGGTAAAAATAAATAATTGAAATGGGTATATATTTGTTTTTTGTTAAGTTGCCTAATAATTATAAGTAATACAGTAATAGTCACCTGCACACACAGATATCCCCCTAAAATAGCTATAACTAAAAACAAACTAAAAACTACTTCCAAAACTATTCAGCTTTGATATTAATGAGTTTTTTGGGTTCATCGAGAACATGGTTGTTGTTCAATAATAAAATTAATCCTCAAAAATACAACTTGCCTAATAATTCTGCACTCCCTGTGTATATATATATATATATATATATATATATATATATATATATATATATATATATATATATATATATATATATATATATAATGCATGATAGCAAGTATCTGATTGCTATGTTAAAGAAAAAGTATCTGATTGCTGGCTGCACATATATACTGTTTGTTATTGGCTCACCCAATTGCTCCCATTTCTGCTCCTTCAACTAAGGATACTAAGAAAATGATTAAAATGTTATATTAGAAGGAAATTAGAAAAAAAAAAAAAGTTGTGTAAGTTTGCTAAGTTAATTTTGCATAACTTCTATATAATGCATTTGTATAACATTATGAGAAACATCTAAAATAAAGACCATTGCTAAAGAACAAGGAGAAATCTCACCATATGATCACTGTTACATTCTAATAACGGAGTTACTGAAATATGTATCTATAATTTGCATTACCTGTTCATTTAAAGGGATACTAAACCCAAATGTTTTCTTTCATGATTCAGATAGAGCATGCCCTTGTTTATTGGTGGCGGACAATTACCCACCAATAAGCAAGCATTACCCATGTTCTGAACCAAAAATGGGATGGCTCCTATGCTTTTTATTCCTGCTTTTTAAATAAATATAGCAAGAGAACTAAAAAAATTGATAATAGGAGTAAATTAGAAAGTTGCTTACAATTGCCTGCTCTATCTGAATCATGAAAGGAAAAAAAAATGTAGTTTAGTGTCTCTTTAACATTCATTGCACAATTGTTACGGTTGCCTCCAGGCTGGCTGGAAGTTGGACCGTAGAAAAGGATGCTCCTAGCCCTCACCAAAGGAGCAGCAGCACCGTAGACACTATAGACTACTGCGTAGCCACCATACGTAATGCAGACTCTACGAACCACCGCTGCTGGGCTGGTATCTCGCCGCCTGCTCTGCGCCCTGGACCTACGACCAGGCTCCAGTAGGTGAACCTCTTCCTTCTCTAGAGCGAAGCAGGATCAGGAACAAGAGCTCTTACAGGAGCTCAGTAGCTAAGGGAGTATATAGAGCATAGCAATCCCTGTAGTGATTATAGCTTGTCCCTTACAAACATGAGTCAAAGCTGCAAGTTAGAGGGTCAGAATAGGTCTGATGTGCTGGAACACACAGCCTGGTTTTTATTGAGGTTACATGCAAAAAAGACACTCTCAGGGGGAGGCATAAAATCCCCAATCACATATTTGATGCATTTAGATAGAGAGGCAACGCCCTTTGACAGGCCACAACATTACTTCAGCAGATAACATTACACACAATAAAACAATGCAGTCCACCTTATCACTAGCAGTCTGATTAGACAATGGGAATGTTTTATCACTAAACTTAATTAGAGCTGATCCCAGCAAACTTGTATTTAGAATAGGTTTCTTGAAGCTGAACAACATTTAACTCTTTAGTTCTGACTGAAGGGTCTGTCACATAGCACTTAATGGCACACAATGAAAACGAATGCTTTTGTAACAGTGCTCCCTTTCTGTGGAACACTCTGCCTGCGTGGCACTCGGGTCAGCAAGTCCTATTTACGGAACCAAGTGGGAGAACGCCAGGGACAAGTTATTTTACAGGTCTGGGGACATAGTCTTAAAGGGGCATTGTTCACCAAAGTCACAATATGTCCCCAGACGGTTCTTAAAGGGCCATACACCCCCAATAAAAGTTAATAGGTTTTCAGGGGCACAATCTTCCAGGGGCCATAGTCATGTGGAAGGAGGCTGGCAAATAGGCTTCTCCAAAATCCAGGGAAGCAGGGCAATTTTCCATTTAAAGGGCCAGTTACAAATAGCAGTTTGTAACATATCTCCCCTTTTGGAGGGAGACTAACCAGGCACCTGACCTTCTGTCGGTCAGTGCCTAAGTTAGTCTCGCAACCCACCCACAAATAAACGTTAGCAGCAAAGTAGCCCCCCCACAATACGTAGTACTGGCCTGTAGGTTCCAGGTTGTAGGATGAAAGTGTAGCATCCTCGGCCTTCCTGGCGCAGCTGGGCAAATAGCTGATGGTACTTGGGGGGCAGAGGCCAGCAGCACTCTGCCCTGGTGCCAGCGCTTCTGCTGGGGTGAGGGGTTTGCAGGCCAGTCCTGTAACAAGAGGGTCTGTAGGGCAGAGGCCAGCAGTGCTCTGTCCTGATGCCAGCTCTTCTGCTGGGGGAATTGGGGCATAGTCCTGCCCGGTGGCAAAGGGAACGTGGGGGTCAGTGGGGGTTAACATCTCCACTGTTAACCCTGGGCCCAAGTTAGGAGTTAGCTGGGGAGGGGGAGATTGGCTTACCTCCTCCTCCTGATACTCCGGTGGCTGTTGGGAAGGGAGGTCGATGCTCTCCGCTTCCTGTGGAACATGCTGCGGCTGGGGAGAGAGACCGGTTGTCTCCTCTCCCTGGAAGGCACACTCCGGCTGGGGAGGGAGGTCGATGCTCTCCCCTCCCTGTAGCTGGGTCTGTCGCTGGGGATCTGGGCTGCCTGCCCAGCATCCCTGTAGGGCCGGTAGAGAGACTGCGGTCCCATCTCCACCTGCCTGCTGGGGGTCCTCCCAGGACCAGTCTATGAGGCCTGCTGCCTCTGGTATCTCTGGTTGGGGAAGGAGACTGGTTGTCTCTTCCCTCTGCACGGTATACTACCACTGGAGAGGGAGGTCGCTGCTCTCCTCTCCCTGTAACTCCGGCTGCCGCTGGGGAGGGAGGTCGTTGCTCTCCGCTCCCTGTAACTCACTTTCTCGCTGGAGACCAGGTGTCCATACCCTCAAACTCCACAGTTGGCGCTCAAAGGCTTGTGCCGCTTTGTTCTCCGTATCCAATTCCCAGATGATGCGACTGACTACCCCCTGCGCAGGGTCTGGACCATATCGGACTAGCCGCCTCTTTACCTCTGGAACGAAATCTGCACCCTCATAGCGACGGATCCGGTTGAGGTGCTCTTCACAGGGTTCTGACCAGTATCTTGTCAGCTCCATGCTGCTGTAGGTAGGGACGCTGCGCAGTGGCTAGCGTTGCCCTCAATAACTCTCCTACGATACCAGTGCTGTTGGGGTGCTGCTCCTTGCGCTAGGACGCTATCCCACCGCTGCCGCCAAATGTTATGGTTGCCTCCAGGCTGGCTGGAAGTTGGACCGTAGAAAAGGATGCTCCTAGCGCTCACCAAAGGAGCAGCAGCACCGTAGACACTATAGACTACTGCATAGCCACCATACGTAATGCAGACTCTATGAACCACCGCTGCTGGGCTGGTATCTCGCCGTCTGCTCTGCGCCCTGGACCTACGACCAGGCTCCAGTAGGTGAACCTCTTCCTTCTCTAGAGCGAAGCAGGATCAGGAACAAGAGCTCTTACAGGAGCTCAGTAGCTAAGGGAGTATATAGAGCATAGCAATCCCTGTAGTGATTATAGCTTGTCCCCTACAAACATGAGTCAAGGCTGCAAGTTAGAGGGTCAGAATAGGTCTGATGTGCTGGAACACACAGCCTGGTTTTTATTGAGGTTACATGCAAAAAAGACACTCTCAGGGGGAGGCATAAAATCCCCAATCACACATTTGATGCATTTAGATAGAGAGGCAACGCCCTTTGACAGGCCACAACATTACTTCAGCAGATAAGATTACACACAATAAAACAATGCAGTCCACCTTATCACTAGGAGTCTGATTAGACAATGGGAATGTTTTATCACTAAACTTAATTAGAGCTGATCCCAGCAAACTTGTATTTAGAATAGGTTTCTTGAAGCTGAACAAAATTTAACTCTTTAGTTCTGACCGAAGGGTCTGTCACATAGCACTTAATGGCACACAATGAAAACGAATGCTTTTGTAACAGTGCTCCCTTTCTGTGGAACACTCTGCCTGCGTGGCACTTGGTTCAGCAAGTCCTATTTACGGAACCAAGTGGGAGAACGCCAGGGACAAGTTATTTTACAGGTCTGGGGACATAGTCTTAAAAGGGCATTGCTCACCAAAGTCACAATATGTCCCCAGACGGTTCTTAAAGGGCCATACACCCCCAATAAAAGTTAATAGGTTTTCAGGGGCACAATCTTCCAGGGGCCATAGTCATGTGGAAGGAGGCTGGCAAATAGGCTTCTCCAAAATCCAGGGAAGCAGGGCAATTTTCCATTTAAAGGGCCAGTTACAAATAGTAGTTTGTAACAACAATCATTAAGTAACATGACTCTATAGTTACAATTTGGAAAGTCTTTATGTTTCCTACTAAAACATCCCAGGCCTTTTAAAACACACATACACACACTCACACCTACACACACACTCTCTCACACACACACATACACACTCACACATACAGACTCTCACATACACACATACACACTCTCACACACACTCACACATACATATATACAGACAAGAAATGCACTACATACACACAATGATAAACATACAAACGCACACAAATACATTCATAACATACACTTACACAAACATATATACATTTATTCATAAACACGAACACACATAAAGTATACACACACACATACATACACACGGACAAAAACACACCACACACACATATATACATACATAACATACAACTAAACAACATTCACATATTTATACACACATATTTACACATGCACAAATTAATACACACAGACTAAACATACGCACATTCATACATACATGCAAACATACACACACACATAAAAACATTCATACACAGACATAAAGTATACACACAGACAAAAACACACACTATATACACACACATGCACACACACACACACACACACACCCTCCCACATACACATACATATTATACACCTACACAAAGATTCATGAACTTTCATGCACACACACATACATATATACACATGCACACATTAATACACACAGACTAAAACAAACACACATTCATAAACATACATACATGCAAACATACATACACACATAAAGTATACATACCCATATACATGCACACATTCATACACACACATGCACACACAAACACACACATACATAAGCATGCACACATTAATACACACAGACTATAACATACACACATTCATATAGTATACACACCCATATACATGCACACATACATATACACACACATACATACACATACAAATGCACACACACATACATACATAAAACGTGCACACATTAAAACACACAGACTAAAACATACACAATCCATACACACATTCATAAACATACATACAAACATACACACACACACACACATCATTATTGTGATCTATGGTTATGGATTCCAAGCCTAGCATGTGACATTTAAATGGAAGGTTAGATTCTTATGTATGTGTGAGACTATTACACAGCTGTTTATACTCCATCACAGTTTCTGGGTCTCTAAGATGGCTGTCACACAGTGGTGCTGTACAGTAAACTTACGCTATATTTTTAAAGACAAATCTAAACACTTTCCATACACTGTGAGTTGTACATTCCAGGGGATCACACAGAAGGGTGAGATAAGAAGCAGATGAGCCCAGGACCCAGCAGCACCCCTGTAGCAATGCTACTACCAATTGTAGGGACAGATGGCTCTTGTCTCAATTGAGACCTCTGAGGACGCTGTACGTGCCTGGGCTACAGTCTTTTTATCATACCTAAAGGGACATTATCACAGCTAGTAGTGTTATGGCCCTACATCTGTCTGTAATTGGCTACATGAAAGGAGATCTGGGACATTGTTCCTACAAGGCATTTCAAGAGGTTTACCTGTGGACTGCTCTTGACTTGTAAAAGCTTGACAATGTTAAATGGTTTAAAATGAACAAATATTAATAAGAACAACATTCATTCATTAAACGGTTGTAGTACATTTTCTAGAACCTACTTTATTCTTTGTAAGTGGCCTAGATTCAACAAACCCTATATAAAACTTATCATTTTTGTTCTATCATGATTGAGATAGAGCATGCAATTTTAAACAACTTTCTAATTTACTTATGTCATCATTTTTTTTTTTCATTCTCTTGGCATTTTTTTTTTGAACAACAGGGATGTAAGCTTAGGAGCCAGCCCATTTCTAGAGCACTATGTGGCAGCAGTTTTGCTAGAATGTTATTTATTTGCAAGAGCACTAGATGGCTCCAGATGCCAACCTAGGTATTTCTTCAACACAAAATATTATGGGAACAAAGCAAATTTGATAATAAAAGTAAATTAGAAACTTTTTTTAAACTTTGTCTGAATCAAAAAGAACATGTTGGGGTTTATATCTATTTAAAAGAACTTGCTGTGACACCACAACTTAAAGGGACATAAAACCCAACATTGACTTTCATAATTCAGATACAGCATGCAATTTTAAACAATTTTCTAATTTAATTCTATTAACACATTTTCTTTGTTCTCTTGGTATTGTTTGTTTAAAAGCAGGAATGTAAAGCTCAGGAGCATTCACATGGCTGGTGCACAATATGGCAGCAGTTATGCAAGAATGTTACCCATTTGTAAGACCATTAGATGGCAGTTCTATTCCATGCCATGTTGTTCTCCAGACTCTTACCTTGGTATCTCTTCAACAAAGAATATCATGGGATTTTTTTTTTTTAATTGTATGTTCTCTCTGGATCACAAAAGAACAGTTTGGGTTTCATATCCCATTACAAATTGTGGAATTATTAATTATTTGAATCTGCTTCTCATCACTTTCCACAGAGCTTCATTATTTTCTCTGGGGGCAGCTCACTACTCACTGGGACTAAAATAGACAGTACAGATAATTGCTATGAACCCCTCTCCTCAACAGACTTACTGCTGAAGTCTTCATTTAAAAAAGAGTCCCCATCAAATGTGTCATTGTGTGGTACAGCCAATTACAAAAGTGCCATTAATCCTTGCTCTAAAAAGGGGCACCTTTTCTACAGTCCGGAATTCAGAAGTAACACCTGTTCTTAACACTTGACTGGGGCACTGGAGCGCATATTGTTCTAGTCCAATGGCAAGGGTGGTCCAGGCTTATAACATATTATTTTTATAATTGTTATTGTATTTAAATGCTATATACATTTTCCTTACAGATTATATATATATAAATATTTATTTTTGACATAAAATGGAGGACTTTTAAAGGGGTATCTGTTTAAGTGAAGTCATCATGGGTTAGTCTGTTGAGGGAGGGTTCTAAATGACTATGTGTACTTTCTCTTTAAATGTTAAGCCCACATTTTTATTGAGGTCTGTCCATCTTACGTCGGCATGGTATTTTACTCCATGCCACTGAAATGAAATGTGCAGTAAAGTCAAATTTACTTGTATCCTTTATTATTTAACAAGTATGCATTAGATATCTTTTCAAATTATCACAGTGATGAGAACACTAATGTTTGTCTGCTCTCATTCTCACAAGCCCCATCCACCATACAAAACCGCACAAAAATCTAAACTGCTCAATACGATGAGCTGAATAATACAATCAAACATAATTCAAACATTTCCCAGAAAAAAAGGGTATACAGAAAAAATATGTACAATATACTACCCCCAAGGCGTCCCAAGGGGGAATAAAAAAAGGCAACCAAAGTCTCTCAGTCTCAATAGTGTAATAATATTCTTTGGAAATGTCTCTTGATGGTCCCTTGAGACAACGTAATCTATGTCAGTATTCAGTATGTTGCTGTCAAAAGAGAAATACTTCTTTATTTGGAATAATGACCCAATCTTTTCTTTTTCAAATATTGTCCCAAACTTGCAATGAGTGTCAATCTTATGTTTGGATCTTTGTGTGCATAAACAACATCATTTGCTCCTTCGTATTCTCCTACAGCATATCTGTGAATACAAGTTCTAACACATATTACACTGTCACAGTTCGTAATTCAATTTCCTTTACTAGTATATATCCAAAGAGGCTGCTGTGTCTTATCCGACAGTTACAAATTGTCTCATATACATCAATCGATTGTGACAGAGGTAATAATTGTGATTTAACACTCCAACCTCACACCAATGAATCTTCACTCATAGTGCACAGCGTATCCAACACTTTTTTTTAAATCAGCTCACACAGCCTTTGCATATCTCGCTGCAGCATTTTACACAGAAACAGACGTGTATCAGTGTTACCTGGATCTTTGCTCTTGTAGTGCGAAGTACAACCGTGAGACTTACCACCGCTGGGTGTGGAAATGGAAGTCTTCAGGACCCCTCTTGTCTTCTACCTCAATGTCACACCAATCCTTGTATTCTTTTGAATCTGTCACTTGTCCGCAACAGGAAAATGCAGGTGATGGCGTCAAAACAAATTCCGAGACTCAGCCCTTTGTCAAGGAATATGCAGGTGTGTCTATGAGATGTTTTTTAAAGGTCAATTACTCAATCTTGATTGGACAGACCCAAACATACCTCTCATACATACAAATTCTCTCAAACTCATCAGCATCTCGTCATGATAGCTACATGCTCAATCTTTGCATGTAAGCTTTATTGCGGATTCATATTTTGTCCATGGAAATGCCACTATACTTGCTACCTATTTAACCATAATGGGCAAATCTAAACATGACATTGCGGAAATATATCAATACACCTTGTAACATGTTTCCAATGCAGAGATAGAATGTTTAAATTTTTCAATGCATATACATGAATAATAGAGCACTCTTTTATTGATGTAACATCAATTCATCTATAAAGAACAAGAGTAAGAATAATTGTACTATAGTGTATTTTTTTGAAAAAAGGGACACATATATGCTATACAAAAAAATGTATTAAAGGGGCAGTGTACAAATATTTACATATTGCAGTGTGTCATTGGTATACTACATAAATTGTTCATCTACACATGTAGTATATCTGTTAAAATGTCTCTTATGCTAAATTCAATATGTGGGAAAAACCAAACGTCAAATAAAAGACAGATTTTTAGAACATGTAAGATCAATTGAAGATGAAGGTGCAGATACTCCAGTATCTAGACATTTCAAAACATTATATAATTCAGATGCAACCATATTAAAACCACAGGGAATTGACCATGTTCCAATGTGGAAACGTGGTGGAAATAGGGAGGATAAATTGAACAAAAGAGAAGTCTCAAAACCAGTAGTCCTCAGGGACTCAATGTGAGGAGAGATTTAGATCTTTTTATCAGAGAACTGTTTAAGAAAGATTATTTTTACATGCTCTAACATATATTTTTATGCTGAAATGCATAAATACATAGACACAAAGTGTAACAAATATATTTCTATTATTTGAGGAATTAGGGTTTAATTTGGTATTACATGTAATTACTGCTAGGAATAATTAATTGAACCAATAGGTAATGGATTTATTTAGCTGATGAATCAGAACACGTTTTTTGAGTAATATGTTTCGTAGGAATTTTAAATATGTATATATATATATATTTGTTATAGATTGATATAGAATGAGTTGTCTCTAAGGGAATGCATAGTAACAAAAATGTGCATTATTTCTCGTTCGCTAAACTAAAATGTATCAATATTTAGTAACTATACAATCTGTGCATTGTAGAATGTACATGTATCAAATTCAGTAACACTATGTTGTAAAATAGGTAATTTACCTTTAAGAAATTGTTATAAAGCTGTAAGCGGTCATGTCTGCAATCATGCAGTGACCAAGTAAGCATGCGCACGAAACGCATCTGAATTTGCTCTTGACCACACAATTTGTGTGTTTGTTTTAAAGTGTGCTGACATCAGCTGTTTGTCTGTTATGTTTTTGTTTAGTTTGAACAATAAATTTGTGACTTTTTACATTGAGGAGTCATCTTCATTGCCACAGTGCGCCTACCTTTTGGATTTATGTACCTTGTTTTGTCATGGTTAACAGACTGGGCTTTAGCTGCATTTGCAATACTTTCTCCTCTGATCACTACCCACTCTCCATGGTGCCGTAGACTAAAGATTATTAAAGGGACATAATTATCATATGCTAAATCACTTTTAACTGATGCAGTATAACTGTAAAAAGTTGAAAGGAAAATATCACCTGAGCATCTCTATGTAAAAAAGGAAGATATTTTACCTCACAATCTCCTCAGCTCACCAGAGTAAGTTCTGTGTAAAAAGTTATACTCAGCTGATGCCCAGCTGCAGGTAAAAAACAAAAATTGAAGAAATGAACAGCAGCCAATTAGCCTCAACAATGCTGAGGTCATGAACTCTATTACTGTGATCTCATGAGATTTCATTCAACTCTCATGAGATTTCATAGTAAACCTCCTTAAACTGAATAGGGAAATAAGATGAGCGTGCATGAAAGCTCACTCCCTTAGCTGTCCCGGGACAGACATACTGATTTGCTGCTTAGAAGTCCTTTACAATGGAATGTGGCTACTGAAGAATTTTTGAGGTAAAATATCTTTCTTTTTTTACATAAAGATGTTCAGGTGATATTTTCTAGTCAGCTTTTTACAGCTATGCTGCATCACTTTCAAGTGTTTCAACATTTGGGTATCATAGCCCTTTAAGGTAATACCTACTCCAGTTAAAATCATTTGTGTGCTATTACACAGTTTTCATTTTGTATTGATTGCCTTCTTATATATCCCTTCATTTCCAGAATAAATATCAATAATCCTCCCAAACGTACTATTTTCTGCAAACCAGCAACACATAATGCATCTTCATCCCCTGCATTACAATTAGCCCTGTTGCAGATGGAGAAAATACATTTATTTCCATTTTTGTGTGATTTATTTGTCAAGGATTTGATTAACAGAGGGAACAATTTTTCAAAGATCGAGAATTACATTATTGTTAGAGAGAAAGTTCTATCTTTAAAAAATAAATTAGAAACAAAATAAACTTCAGTTGAAAAAAGCACCTGTAGTGAATTATGTCTGCCCGACATTGCAAAATGCTGACAGTATACGCTGTCTGCATTTAACATTGCACAAGCATTTCTTGTGAAATGCTTGTGCAATGCCGCTCCTTGCACATTTGCGGCAAATCGGCTGCTAGCAGGGGGTGTTAATCATCGTGATCGGATCAGGATGATTGCAGTCTGCCACCTAAAAGGACAAGTTAAGGAGCATCGGTCTTACAACCGCTGCTTCTTAACTTAAGTTTCCGGTGAGCCGGAAAATTCAGGCGTAAAAAGCAGCATCCGCTGCTTACGAAATCTACCCCTGTATGTCTGCAACCTGAAATTAGCGCCCCCACCCCCCTCTCACATGACCAGTTGAACAAGAGCAGAAGCTGTTAATCACCCTGAATAAACAAGTTTGCTGTGATTTATTGAGAAGATGGCCACTCCTATTTAACTTGCAGTAAGCAGGCTGCTTTACACATTAAGCACATTATCTCATTCATTTTGTTCATAGTGTATGGGAGCTGATATTTAATACTAATTGTACCTTTCTTTTTTCCTCTACAGATTAAATATGAATTTGAAAAACATCCAGACGCATCATTTAATTATTTTCTCTTGTATATTTATATTCATATTTTGTATCTCTTTTACTTCCAATAGAAATCATATATTACAAATTATCTTTACAAACCAAACAACAGATGCAACTGCAAAAGCAATGGAACCAAACAGTGCCAATCTTTCTGTATGCCAACAGAATTCTGTGAAAGAACTCCTTATCTTGGTTTGGGTGTGGCCTTTCGGACAACCTTTCCCATTAGACAGATGCCAGAAGGACTACAATATCACCGGATGCAAATTTACAGCAGACAGGGGTCTGTATGATACTGCTGATGCTCTCATTATGCATCACTTTGATATAATGTATAACAAAAATGCTTTACCCCAAAAACCAAGACATCGGTTTCAACGCTGGGTGTGGTTCAACTTGGAACCTCCGCTGATTATTAAAAACTTGCATTATCTGGACAATCAGTTTAACATGACCATGACATTTCGTAAAGATTCTGATGTTTTTGTTCCCTACGGTCATGTTGAAATATTGAAGGAGATTCAAAATTTCACAATTCCCCCTAAGGCTAAACTAGTGTCTTGGGTTGTAAGTAAATGGTATCCAGGTATCCCTCGTATTTCATATTATGAGGAACTGAAGAAATATATCCAAATTGATATTTACGGGAGTGGGCACAAACCACTCAGCTGGGCTGATTTCAAAAAAACTATCTCCCAGTATAAATTTTACTTGGCCTTTGAAAACTCAATTTATACAGATTATTTAACTGAGAAAATATGGTCCAATGCATTTGACTCATGGGCTGTGCCTGTTGTGCTCGGGACATCTCGCAAGAATTATGAGCGTTTTATCCCCGGTGATGCATTTATTCATGTGGATGACTTCTCAAGCCACAAGGAACTGGCTAATTACCTATTAATGTTGGATAAAGATGATGAGAAATATAAGAAATATTTTAACTGGAGATCCTATTATCAGCCTAGAATAAATGGTGGATGGCCACTTCTTTATTGCAAAGCCTGTAGTGGATTAAAGCATGCTCCAGAATATCAAGTCATTCCTAGTATAGAAAAGTGGTTTTTGGAGAAATCATAGTATGTTATAATTAAAGAGTAGTAACTTAACATTAAAAATGAATAAATTATATATATTTATATATATATATATATATATATATGCATATATGCTGTGTGTGTGTATGTACGTATGTATATATATATTTATATACTGTGTGTATAAATATATATATATATATCATTATTATTATTATCATTATTATTATTATTTATAATGTGCCAATATATTCTGCAGCACTGTATATGGTTACAAAAGATAAAGTACAATGATGATACAATATTTTTAAGAGACAGGACAAAATGCATTAAACAAATACAGGAGGAATGCAAGGCCCTATTCCCATGAAAACTTACAATCTAGAAGGGCAGGAGGGTGAGAAACAGGAGGTGAGGACTTCAAGAGTGAGAATGATGTTATTACAGAGTTAGATGAAGACAAATATTATGGAAGTGGAATTAATTTGTTGCTGAGTTAGGTGGTAGGCTACTTTGAACAAAAATGTCTTTAGGAAGCGTTTAAAGGAGGAAAGATCAGGGGAATGTCAGACAGAGCAAAGAATTGTATTCCAGTGGGTTGGTGTCGCACGAGAGAGGACCTGCAGTCTAGCATGGGAGGAGGCGATGGTAGAAGTTGCAAGGAGCAGGTCATTGTTGGACCTTAGCGGTTGGGCTGGACTATATTTGTTTAATAGTGAGGATAGGTAGTGAGGAGCAGTGTTGGTAAGGGCTTTGTAGGTCAGGGTGAGTATTTTGAATTTAATTCTGCTGTGAATGGGGAGCCAGTGACAGGACACACTGAGAGGTGCAGCAGATACAGAGCAGCGGGAAAGGGTGATTAGCCTGACAGAGGTATTTAGGATGGATTAAAGAGGGGAGAGGTGGGAGAGAGGGAGGCCAGTTAGTAAGTTATTACATTAGTCAAGTCAGGAAATTTCAAGTGAGTGTATTAGTGTGGTGTCAGTGCTCAGAAAAGGACGAAATTTGGAGATATTGCATAGGTGGTCATGGCAGGATAAAGAGAGCATTTGGGTGTGGGGAATGAAGGACATATTGGAGTCAAGTGTAACTTTGAGGCAGCAGACTTGGGGTGATGGGGAGATAGTGATGCTGCTGACAGTGATAGAAAAGTCAGAAATCAGAGTAGAGCTAGAGGGAGGATTAGAAGGCTCTCAGTCTTGGACATGTTAATCTTTAGGTGGTGAGAGGCCATCCAGGAAGAAATGCCAGATAAGCAGTCGCTGTCATGTGAAAAGACAGAGGAGAGAGACCACAGATGGAGAGGTAGATCTAAATGTCATCAGCATAGAGGTGCTACTTGAAGCCATAGCTGTTGATAAGTTTACCCAGTGAAGAAGTATAAGTAGAGAAGAGTAGAAGACCTATGACAGAGCCTTGAGGTACCCAAACTGGCAAAGGCATTGAAGAGGAGGAGTCACCAGCAAATGACACAGAAAATGACCTGTTAGAGAGATGAGTGAATCCAAGAGAGGGCAGTGTCACAGAGACTTAGAGAGCTGAGAGTCTGTAGGAGGAGGGCGTGGTTAATGGTGTTGAGGGCATCTGAGAGGTCAAGTAAGATAAGTATTGAGTAGTAGCCATTACTTTTAGCAGAAAGAAGAAATATAATATATAAAAGATAAATAGATAACTTTTTTTTTAAAAAATATGCACATACTAAACTGATTAACAAACACCAGGGTGCAAATGAGTTAAAGTAATGTATAAGAAAATCCAAAAAATAGCTTTGCCTTCACTAGATTTTGTAAAAATCTAAAAATCTAAAATGTAATATTTATTTTGAATAGCGGAAACATAACCATAATGTTTTGGCACCAATCATATCCCTTTTTTATGGGTCACACTATATATATATATAGGCAATACAAACAATGAGGAATCACTAGTAATTTTAACCAAGCATATACTTACAGCTGTTCATCCTTAGATAAGATTGTTAGTACATGAACATATTTTTCTTATTACAATGCACTCAGTATAATCTTTCCTGTCACTCTAGACCAGGCTGGAGGTAAAGAAGCATTCATACGGACAAGTCCATTTCCTCCCCAAGTTGTAATTTTGATGTGATAGAGGATTATGGCACATTACACACATAGGAGCGGGAGCATTTCCTTCTCAGCAATGAGCGAGATGCGCTCGGCAGTTTATAACCGTTTTAATTCACCCCCTCCTTGTGTGTTCTCTCTCAGTGTGTCCGTGCTCTAATCTGCTTCAATGAACTGTGGGGTCAGTGCGCTTTTCCAGCGTGCAGTACAACACAAATTTGGGTGCTTGGCGAATATCGTCACCGGTCCTGCTCCGCCTTTGTGTGTCTCACTTAGCGTGTTACTTGTATCCAACCACCGGGAACATCTGAGGGGGATGTGTCTCGTCCATGACCAATCTCACTTGTGTCTTTGTAGATCAGCTCTTTGATAATCTTACCGGAACAGCTTCGGAGCTCTTACAGCCAAACGAAAATCTGGCTATTTAGAAATATATGTACAGCAAAAGAGTTTCGTAGGCTGTGGTAGTAGTAATAAAATCACTTTATTCATCCAAAAACGTTAAAACGGACCAGGAGGGTCTGCAGCAACAACAGGTAATCACATTGAAATGCTGACATGTTTCGGCCAGGAGGCCGTAATCATAGCTAATCAATACACCTGCAATAAAACTATTTAAAAGCAGTGCCCACTTTCTATTGGTCTAATATACACCAATCAATCTTGTGATGTGAGAGGAGTGTGTGGAATCGTCTGCACATAAAACAGACCAGTAACCTGTTGATCACCTTATCTAAAGTTGTGATATATCTAACATAAATTCTCTAATGTTGGTTAGAGGAGAACATGTGTACTCAAGTATTCATATATAGAAATTTCAGTTCACATAACTAATACAGAGTAGTTAGGGTTAAACATGTCATGACAATATTGATCTTATGCGTAATATTGAAGTATATAAATAGATATATATATATATAGGTATATAGTGGCTAATATGCCAGTATGGCTACAAATGTAAGCCATGCAAGATTTTGCTTATAGCAAAGGATCTATGTTAGCACAAATATTTGCTATAAGCAAAATCTTGCATGGCTTACATTTGTAGCCATACTGGCATATTAGCCACTATATACCTATATATATATATATATCTATTTATATACTTCAATATTATGCATAAGATCAATATTGTCATGACATGTTTAACCCTAACTACTCTGTATTAGTTATGTGAACTGAAATTTCTATATATGAATACTTGAGTACACATGTTCTCCTCTAACCAACATTAGAGAATGTATGTTAGATATATCACAACTTTAGATAAGGTGATCAACAGGTTACTGGTCTGTTTTATGTGCAGACGATTCCACACACTCCTCTCACATCACAAGATTGATTGGTGTATACTTAGACCAATAGAAAGTGGGCACTGCTTTTAAATAGTTTTATTGCAGGTGTATTGATTAGCTATGATTACGGCCTCCTGGCCGAAACATGTCAGCATTTCAATGTGATTACCTGTTGTTGCTGCACACCCTCCTGGTCCGTTTTAACATTTTTGGATGAATAAAGTGATTTTATTACTACTACCACAGCCTATGAAACTCTTTTGCTCTACATATATATAAAAATATGTGTGTGTATGTGTATATATATATCTATATATACAAAAAAGAAAATAGAGAGACACACTCAAATACTTCCTTGCTTGTTCATAAGGCAAGTGCCCCTCAACAGTGCGGCCTCTTTTATCACACTAGAGGCTAGATTACAAGTGGATCAGTCCACTAGAGTTATGCTTGTTGCGCTAGTCAGTTTGCAATCATATTACAACTTCCAAAAAAACTTACGCCTAGATTTAGAGTTCTGCGTTAGCCGTCAAAAGCAGCGTTAAGGGGTCCTAACGCTGCTTTTGACTGGCCGCTGGTATTTAGAGTCAGGCAGGAAAGGGTCTAACGCTCACTTTCAAGCCACGACTTTTCCATACCGCAGATCCCCTTACGCCAATTGCGTATCCTCTCTTTTCAATGGGATCTGCCTAACGCTGGTATTTAGAGTCTTGGCTGAAGTGAGCGGTAGACCCTCTACCGACACGACTCCAGCCGCAGAAAAAAAGTCAGTAGTTAAGAGCTTTCTGGGCTAACGCTGGTTTATAAAGCTCTTAACTACTGTGCTATAAAGTACACTAACACCCATAAACTACCTATGTACCCCTAAACTGAGGCCCCCCACATCGCCGCCACTATAATAAATATTTTTAACCCCTAATCTGCCGACTGCACACCGCCGCCACCTACATTATCCCTATGAACCCCTAATCTGCTTCCCCTACATAATATTTATTAACCTCTAATCTGTCCCCCCAACATCGCCGCTACCTTACCTACACTTATTAACCCCTAATCTGCCGACCGGACCTCACCGCTACTCTAATAAATGTATTAACCCCCCAAAAGCTAAGTCTAACCCTAACCCTAACACCCCCCTAAGTTAAATATAATTTTAATCTAACGAAATAAATTAAATATTATTAACTAAAGTATACCAATTTAACCCCTTAACGACTGAGGACGTGCAGGGTACGTCCTCTTAAAAAAGTCACTTAACAACCAAGAACGTACCCTGCACGTCCTCGGTTTGGAAAGCAGCTGGAAGCGATCCTGATCACTTCCAGCTGCTTTCCGGTTATTGCAGGATGCCTCGATATCGAGGCATCCTGCAATAACAATTTTTGCCCCTCCGGTGCAGAGAGAGCCACTCTGTGGCCCTCTCTGCACCGGACATCGATGGCCGCATTCGTTGGTGGGTGGGAGCGTAAATGGGAGGTGGGTGGGGCGGCCATCGATGGCTTCTTAGTCAGAGAGGGGGGCGGGATCGGGGGCGGGATCGCCGGGGGCGCGCACAGGTGCGCGCGCGTGCACAGGGGGCGGCGGGAGGGCGCGTGCACGGGGAGGGAGCGGGTGGGAACCGCTTACACTACAGAAACTTTTGGATATTATTGTACAAAATAATAAAAAAAAAACGTAATGGAACTCATCTAAGGGATCTGGGAGGGGGTGGGGGATTGATCTGGGGGGGGGGGGGAGCTACACTACAGAAAAAAACTAAAATAAATTAAAAAAAAAACATTTTTATATGCAAACTGGGTACTCGCAGACAGCTGCCAGTACCCAAGATGGCCCCCAATAAGGCAGTGGGGGGGGGGGGTAGAGAGCTGTTTTGGGGGGGATCAGAGAGGTTGGGGGCTAAGGGGGGGATCCTACATAGCAGCATATGTAAATATGCTTTAAAAAAAAGTAAAAAAAAAAAAACCTTTTATTTTATTACTGGCAGACTTTCTGCCAGTACTTAAGATGGCGGGGACAATTGTGGGGTGGGGGAGGGAAGAGAGCTCTATGGGAGGGATCAGGGGGTCTGTTGTGTCAGGTGGGAAGCTGATCTCTACACTAAAGCTAAAATTAACCCTGCAAGCTCCCTACAAGCTACCTAATTAACCCCTTCACTGCTGGGCATAATTCACATTTTGTGCGCAGTGGCATTTAGCGGCCTTTTAATTACCAAAAAGCAACACCAAAGCCATATATGTCTGCTATTTCTGAACAAAGGGGATCCCAGAGAATCATTTACAACCATTTGTACATAATTGCACAAGTTGTTTCTAAATAATTTCAGTGAGAAACCTAAAGTTTGTGAAAAAGTTGACTATTTTTTTTAATTTAATCGTATTTGGCGGTGAAATGGTGGCCTGAAATATACCAAAATGGGCCTAGATCAATACTTGGGGTTGTCTACTACACTACACTAAAGCTAAAATTAACCCTACAAGCTCCCTACAAGTTCCCTAATTAACCCCTGCACTGCTGAGCATAATACACTTGTGGTGTGCAGCAGCATTTAGCGGACTTCTAATTACTTAAAAACAATGCCAAAGCGATATATGTCTGCTATTTCTGAACAAAGGGGATCCCAGAGAAGCATTTACAACCATTTGTGCCATAATTGCACAAAATGTTTGTTAATGATTTCAGTGAGAAACCTAAAATTTGGAAAAATTTTACTTTTTTTTTTTATTTGATCGCATTTGGCGGTGAAATGGTGGCATGAAAAATACCAAAATGGGCCTAGATCAATACTTTGGGATGTCTTCTAAAAAAATATATATACATGTCAAGGGATATTAGGGATTCCTTAAAGATATCAGTGTTCCAATGTAACTAGCGCTAATTTTGAAAAAAAGTGGTTTGGAAATAGCAAAGTGCTACTTATATTTATGGCCCTATAACTTGCAAAAAAAGCAAAGAACATGTAAACATTGGGTATTTATAAACTCTGGACAAAATTTAGAAACTATTTAGCATGGGTGTTTTTTTGGTGGTTGTAGATGTGTAACAGATTTTGGGGGTCAAAGTTAGAAAAAGTGTGTTTTTTTCCATTTTTTCCTCATATTTTATAATTTTTTTTATAGTAAATTATAAGATATGATAAAAATAATGGTATCTTTAGAAAGTCCATTTAATGGCGAAAAAAACGGTATATAATATGTGTGGGTACAGTAAATGAGTAAGAGGGAAATTACAGCTAAACACAAAGACCCGCAAAAATGTAAAAATAGCCTTGGTCCCAAACGGACAGAAAATGGAAAAGTGCTGTGGTCATTAAGGGGTTAAAGCTAAATACTTACCTGCAAAATAAACCCTAATATAGCTACAATATAACAAATAATTATATTGTAGCTATTTTAGGATTTATATTTATTTTACAGGCAACTTTGTATTTATTTTAACTAGGTACAATAGCTATTAAATAGTTATTTACTATTTAATAGCTACCTAGTTAAAATAATTACAAAATTACCTGTAAAATAAATCCTAACCTAAGTTACAATTAAACCTAACACTACACTATCAATAAATAAATTAAATCAATTAACTACAAGTACCTACAATTACCTACAATTAAATAAACTAAACTAAAATAAAAAAAAAAACAATAAATTACAAAAAATAAAAAAGATTACAAGATTTTTAAGCTAATTACACCTACTCTAAGCCCCCTAATAAAATAACAAAGCCCCCCCTAAATAAAAAAATTCCCTACCATAATCTAAATTAAAAAAGTTAACAGCTCTATTACCAGCCCTTAAAAAGGCTTTTTGCTGGGCATGCCCCAAAGAAATCAGCTCTTTTGCCTGCAAAAAAAAAACACAATACCACTCCCCAACATTACAACCCACCACCCACATACCCCTACTCTAACCCAAACCCCCCTTAAATAAACCTAACACTACCCCCCTGATGATCTCCCTACCTTGAGTTGTGTTCACCCAGCCGGGCACCGATGGACCAAAAGAGGACATTCGGAGCGGCAGAAGTCTTCATCCTATACGGGCAGAAGAGGACATCCGGACCAGCAGACATCTTCATCCAAGCGGCATCTTCTATCTACATCCATCCGACGAGGAGTGGCTCCATCTTCAAGACCTCTGGCGTGGAACATCCTTCTTCAACGACAACTAGATGACGAATGAAGGTTCCTTTAAATGACGTCATCCAAGATGGCGTATATCGAATTATGATTGGTTGATAGGATTCTATCAGCCAATTGGAATTAAGGTTAGAAAAATCTGATTGGCTGATTAAAGTTCAATCCGATTGGCTGATCCAATCAGCCAATCAGATTGAGCTTGCATTCTATTGGCTGTTCCGATCAGCCAATAGAATGTGAGCTCAATCTAATTGGCTGATTGGATCAGCCAATCTGATTGAACTTGAATCTGATTGGCTGATTCAATCAGCCAATCAGATGTTTCCTACCTTAATTCCGATTGGTTGATAGAATCCTATCAGCCAATCGGAATTCGAGGGATGCCATCTTGGATGACGTCACTTAAAGGAACCTTCATTCGTCGTCTAGTCGTCGTTGAAGAAGGATGTTCCACGCCGGAGGTCTTGAAGATGGAGCCGCTCCTCGTCGGATGGATGAAGATAGAAGATGCCGCTTGGATGAAGATGTCTGCCGGTCCGGATGTCCTCTTCTGCCCGGATAGGATGAAGACTTCTGCCGCTCCGGATGTCTTCTTTTGGTCCATCGGTGCCCGGCTGGGTGAACATGGCTCAAGGTAGGGAGATCTTCAGGGGGGTAGTGTTAGGTTTATTTAAGGGGGGTTTGGGTTAGAGTAGGGGTATGTGGGTGGTGGGTTTTAATGTTTGGGGGTGGTATTGTGTTAGGGTTAGGGGGGGGTGTTAGGGGTAGGGTTAGACTTAGCTTTAGGGGTTATTACATTTATTATAGTAGCAGCGAGGTGCCGGTCGGCAGATTAGGGGTTAATAAGTGTAGGTAAGGTAGTGGCGACATTGGGGGGGATAGATTAGGGGTTAATAAATATAATATAGGTGTCGGCGATGTTAGGGGCAGCAGATTAGGGGTACATAGGTATAATGTAGGTGGCGGGCAGTGTCCGGCAGCAGCAGATTAGGGGTTAATAGTGTATGGCAGGTGTCAGCGATAGCGGGGGCGGCAGATTAGGGGTTAATAAGTGTAAGGTTAGGGCTGTTTAGACTTGGGGTACATATTAGGGTGTTAGGTGCAGACTTAGAAACTGTTTCCCCATAGGAAACAATGGGGCTGCGTTGGGAGCTGAACGCTGCTTTTTTGCAGGTGTTAGGTTTTTTTTTCATACCAAACTGCCCCATTGTTTCCTATGGGGGAATAGTGCACGAGCAGGTTTTAGCTGCTTACCGCTACCGTAAGCAACGCTGGTATTGAGGGTTGAAGTGGCGGTACATTAGGCTCAACGCACCCTTTTTGGAGCCTAACACAGCCCCCCAGACAACTCTAAATACCAGCGTTGTCTTAAGGGTGCGTTGGGAAAAAAAGCTGCGTTAGCTACGCGGGTCTTTACCGACAAAACTCTAAATCTATCCGGTATTTTGCGCAAGCTTTAACCCGAATAGTGCAAAATCTTAACTTGCCTTTATGCGTGCACGTGCATGTGTTCTCCCTTAGAAAAAAAGTAGAAAAAAAAATAACAACCGAGATCTCGCAAACACCACTGCATTTTCGCATTCCCCATATATAGAAAAGAAAATTGTTGGAAAAAGACACCCATCGTGCAAACAACATAGCATATTCACATTAGCAAATGTGAAAAAATATTTATTAAATATGAATGTTAAAATCATCCAATAGGATTTGATCGTACAAAGAGGATCCTCCACACTCCATGGCTCCGTGGTCGCCGGGTTTTCAGTTCCAGGGTCGCCGGTCTTCAGTTCCAGGGTCGCCAGTCTTTAGTTCCAGGGTCGCCGGTCTTCATCTCCGCCCTCCGCTCTGCGCCGGATTGTTCCTGGAAGAAGAGGTCACCGATTGGAAGAAGACTTCATCGCATGGGACAGGACCTTTCTCCGCCTGACTTCAGAAATGGTGAGTATCAATCTGGGGGTTAGACTTAGGTTATTTTTAATTTTTTTATTTTATTATTATTTAGATAGGTTGGGCAGTAAAAAAATGAAATGCCCTTTTAAGGGCAATGCCCAACAAATGCCCCTTTTCAGGGCAATGGGTAGTTTAGGTTTTTTTAGTGTTAGGTTCTTTTATTTTGGGGGGTTTTACTGTTAGGGGGGACTTTGTGTATTTTTTGTAAAAGAGCTGTTTATCTTGGTGCAATAACCTGCAAAAAGCGCTTTAAAGGGCTAGTGGTATTTTATTCTTAGAGTAGGGGGTGTTTTTATTTTGGGGGGATTTTTTATTTTCATAGGGATTAGGGATTAGGTATAATTTTTTTTTAAATTTTGTAATTTTGTTTTTTATTTTATGTAATCTTAGATTTTTTTATTTTCTTTAATTGTAGCTTAAAGGATAGTCTACACCAGAATTTTAATTTTGACTAGACTGTCCCTTTAATTTATACTTAGTTTATTTTATATTTTTAAAGTAGTTTTATTTTTTTTCATTTTAATAGTAACTTTAGTATTTTGTAATTTAGGTAATTTGGGCTCATTTAGGGGGTGTTAGGTTAGGGGGTGTTAGGCTAGCAGGCTTAGCAATTTATGTATTTGTGTTGTGGGCTTTGGCGGTTTAGGGGTTAATAGGTAGTTTGCGTTTTGGGTTAATGGCGGATTAGGACTTAATAGTTTAAATAGGTAGTTTGCTATGTTGGGGTTGGCGGATTTAGGGGTTAATAATTTAGTTATTTCTTGCGGTGTGGGTTTGATGGTGGATATAGGAGTTAAAAGTTTAATTAGGCTTATTGCTTTGTGGGGGGTTTGTCGGTTAAGGGGTTAATACATTTGATATTAGTTGTGAGAGGGGGGATTGTGGATATAGGTTTTTTTTAGACTTTTACGGGAGATTAGATTTTTTTTTTTAACTTTTTCTTAGGCACCGGCAGTTTCTAAAGTGCCGTAAGTCACTAGCGACCTCCAGAAATTTGTATTTACGCACATTTCTGGACATCGCTAGTTTATCCGACTTACGGCACTTTATGAAACTGCCGGTGGGGTTATTGGATACCCCGATGTGCAAACTGAAATTACGGGCAGCGCGGGTTGCAGTGCTTGTGCTGAAGCCTGCGCCGTATATATGTAATCTCGCCCAATATCGCTTGCGCAAAACTGTTTGCACCTCACTTGTAATTTAGCCCTATGCCTTTCACAGAGAAGAGATATCCTGTATCATTTAATAAATTGAAAGTCCAGGCCTATGCGTTTCGTGTCGTGTTCTCAGCACTTCATCAGGTCTCAACAAAAGATACTAAGATAATAGAGAAATAGGCACAATATAATTTACACCGCATCACCTGAGATGAATTACATAATTAACAGATTCAAAATTTCTTAAAGATACATGAAACCCAAAATGTTTCATCATTCAAATAGAGCATGGAATTTTAAACAACTTTCTAATTTTTTTCTATTATCATTTTTTATTTGATCTTTTGGTATCTTTTGTTTAAAATCAGGGACATAAGCTCAGGAGCGTGCACGTGTCTGGAGCATGATATAGCAGCAGTTTTATAAGAATGTTATCCATTAGCAAGAGCACTAAATGGCAGCAGTTTTGTAAGAATGTTATCCATTAGCAAGAGCACTAAATGGCAGCAGTTTTGTAAGAATGTTTATCCATTAGCAAGAGCACTAAATGGCAGCAGTTTTGTAAGAATGTTATCCATTAGCAAGAGCACTAAATGGCAGCAGTTTTGTAAGAATGTTATCCATTAGCAAGAGCACTAAATGGCTAGCAGTTTTGTAAGAATGTTATCCATTTGCAAGAGCACTAGATGGCAGCACTATTTCATGCCATATAGTGCACCAGATACCTACCTAGGTAACTTTTCGACAAAAATTACCATGGGAATGAAGTCATTTTTAGAATAGAAGTAAATTGGAAAGTTTGTTAAAAACTGTTTGCTCTGTCTGAATCACAAAAAAGACGACAAGTTTTGGGTTTCATATCCCCTTAAGTAGTGCGTGAAGAAATTGTTTTATTCCAGGATCATAAACAGCAAGGAGAAGCTCCTGCCCTACAGCCCTGATTGAATTGGTTTTGTTGCAGCCTTATTGGGGTGCTTGCACTATGTGGTGGCTAATTTTAGGGTACTTCCTTTTTTGGTTTGACCGGAGAGCTTTATCTTTTAGGGGATGTGCCATTAGGTGATAGATGGGGCACATGGGTGTAGGGAGAAAACACTATGGAGCTATGAAGTTTTGGTTATGAGTTAAGTTATAAGTTGTTATTAAGTTCATTTCAATTAAAAAGCTTCAACCTTTATTCCCCAGAAAAAGTGTGGGGTATGTTTTTCTTGGGTCAGCTAAGTGTAGGGGTCACATTTAACTCCACTACTTGAAAGAGCAAATGATTTTATTTCAAAAATCGACTTGGGTATTCATAGGACTTAAAGGGACAGTATAGTATAAAATAGTTTTCCCCTTAATGCGTTTCCTATTACTTTTTTTACCAGCTGCAGAGTATAAAATGTATGAGATTTGCTTTTTTTAAGGCTTATTTATGTATATGACTTAGCTGATTTTGTGTTTTGAAACCACAACCTAATAAAATGGGTTGAGCTTGTAGGTATAATTAGATCTCATTACTTTTTCACACTGTGTACATATACATGTGTCTTTATCTTATATCTGTAGGTATAATTAGATCTCAATTACTTTATCACATTGTGTACATATACATGTGTCTGTATCTTATATCTGTAGGTATAGTCAGATCTCATTACTTTATCACATTGTGTACATATACATGTGTTGTTATCTTATATCTGTAGGCATAATTAGATCTCATTACTTTATCACATTGTGTACATATACATGTGTCGTTATCTTATATCTGTAGGCATAATTAGATCTCATTACTTTATCACACTGTGTATATATATACATGATTCTTTATCTTATATATGTAGGTATAATCTGATCTCATTACTGTATCACATTGTTTTCATATACATGTGTCTATATCTTATATCTGTAGGTATAATCAGATCTCATTACTTTATCACACTGTGTACATATACATGTGTCTTTATCTTATATATGTAGGTATAATCTGATCTCATTACTGTATCACATTGTGTACATATACATGTGTCTATATCTTATATCTGTAGGTATAATCAGATCTCATTACTGTATCACACTGTGTACATATACATGTGTCTGTATCTTATATCTGTAGGTATAATCAGATCTCATTACTGTATCACATTGTGTACATATACATGTGTCTTTATCTTATATCTGTAGGTATAATCAGATATCATTACTTTATCACACTGAGTACATAAACATGTGTCTTTATCTTATATCTGAAGGTATAATCAGATCTCATTACTGTATCACATTGTGTACATATACATGTGTCTTTATCTTATATCTGTAGGTATAATCAGATCTCATTACTTTATCACACTGTGTACATATACATGTGTCTTTATCTTATATATGTAGGTATAATCAGATCTCATTACTTTATCACATTGTGTACATATACATGTGTCTTTATCTTATATCTGTAGGTATAATCAGATCTCATTACTATATCACATTGTGTACATATACATGTGTCTTTATACTATATCTGTAGGTATAATCAGATCTCATTACGTTATCACATTGTGTACATATACACATGTCTGTATCTTATATCTGTAGATATAATCAGATCTCATTACTTTATCACACTGTGTACATAGGCATGTGTCTTTATCCTATATCTGTAGGTATAATCAGATCTCATTACATTATCACACTGTGTAACATATACATGTGTCTATATCTTATATCTGTAGGTATGATCAGATCTCATTACATTATCACATTGTGTACATATTCATGTGTATTTATCTTATCTCTGTAGGTATAATCAGATCTCATTACTTTTTCACACTGTGTACATATACATGTGTCTATATCTTATATCTGTAGGTATGATCAGATCTCATTACATTATCACATTGTGTACATATACATGTGTTCTTTATCTTATATCTGTAGGTATAATCAGATCTCATTACTTTATCACACTGTGTACATATACATGTGTCTTTAACTTATATCTGTAGGTATAATCAGATCTCATTACTTTTATCACACTGTGTACATATACATGTGTCTTTTTCTTTATATCTGTAGGTATAATCAGATCTTATTACTTTATCACATTGTGTACATATAAATGCTTCTTTATTTTATATCTGTCCATAAACCATTACCTTATCTCTTATATAACCCACTGGGAGTGTAATGTGTTCTGTTGACTGTGTTAACACAGCTTGGCCTTGAGGTAAAAAACTTTTAAGGATTGGTGGGGATTACCACAGGCTAAATAAACTATTTTGAATGCAATATATGGTTAATGGTAGATACTTGCAAACGATTTAATACACTCCAGCAGGTAAGTGGATCATTGGAAACTGTAATGCTAGTGGGATACTTCCTCTATCAGACCGAACTCGGCCAGTAGTCTAGTTATCCCGGCGTCTAGCCGAAAAGATAGGCAATATCCCAGAGCAGAGAATAGTAGACAAATGTGACGAGCGGCACTCACCACAGGCGGAACAGCACAAGGCAAATCACAAGAATGACAGGCAGGTAGGATTCGGCAACAATAAATAAGGGTCCAGCAATTCAGGGGTTAACCAGGTAGCTTAGTGAGATAAGCAGGGTTCAGCAAACAATATATCAGTCAGTAATGCAGGGCTTAACCAGGTAGCATAGTGAGATAGGCAGGGATCCAGCAACAATAAATCTGTCCAGCAATTCAGGGTTAACCAGGTAGCATAGTGAGAACAGGCAGGGTTCAGCAACAGTATATCAGGTCAGTAGATGTAGGGGTTAACCGGTAGCCTAGTGACACAGGCAGGGTTCAGCAACAGTATATGAGGTCAGTAGTGCAGGGATTTAATCCAAGGTAGCGTAGTAAGAGACAGACAAGGGATCAGCAACAATAAAATCTGTCCAGCAAACGATCTATCCACACCCAGGAGTACATAAAGTAGCTTAGGTATGTGTACCCGAGCGCTAAAGTTTATAAAAAGGCCTTAAGCTTACAAACAGATTAGCCTCCCTAGCAGGCTAAATAGTAGGTAACAGAATAGGGGCGATAGTAAGCGCTGAATAGCTTAAAAGGCTGGAAACTAAATTCTGGCGAATAATTTATTCCCATATACATTCAAATTAAAATCACAGATAAATGTTAAAACACAATGTTCATATATAAATACAGTAAAATTCTGTTCATGGATCCATGAAATATTCCAGGAGTTTTGTACCTGGCTACTTTAGTTATACAAAACCTTGAATGTAGCTATCTTCAAAGTTCTTATGTGTGTTTAGGATAGATTAATAAGTCGGTTTACCTGACTTTGGCGTTCTAGATATGGTTCTATTGTCAGTGGATGAAAAAAATGTGTGGACTGTGGTTCAGATCAGACCAATGTGATGTGTAACAATAAAACAATAAACAATATATCAACTTTCAAATAAACATTAAAATCTCAGCACATGATGGAGTAAAAACATTTGTCAAACTTCAATATAAAATTAAAAAAATAATGCAATAATCAAAGGCGTGTGAGATCCGTTACCGGACCAAGTGGAGGAGGGGCTGTGAAAGAACGTGACGTTGATGCAAAAAGTAGGTGTTTAACCCCAGAGAAATGTGAATCCACACTAGCGCTAGTGAAAAAAAAAAAAAAAATTTCAAAAAAGAAAAAATATATAAAAAATATATATAAAAATAAAGAAATATAGAAAAATATATATATAGTTCAATGTAGATCAATCTTGAACAGATGAAAAAATGTGAGGCAGAAGAAAATAATGTGAATCTTCAAAAATAAATGAATAATCCCCTTGAAAAATAAACAAAAATTATCCGCAATCCAAAAGTGT